>NC_046165.1:50783421-51078421 GCF_011064425.1 Rattus rattus | reverse complement strand
TTATAGAGTGAAGCTATTTCTCAGAGTTTCTCTTCTGCCTGCCCCAGGCTTCCCCTACCTTTTCATCATGCTAAGACACAGAGGTTTCAGACTTCTCTCTTGAACCATGACCCAAAATAAATTTCTACAGGCCTACCTATAAAGACTTTGTAACTGTGGCAACCCTCTCTACAGCAAGCCTCCTGGCACCTCCAACAGAATGTGCTGCTTTGTGATCCTTCTGACTGGTTTGGTTTTCTTTTTGTGTGACAGGCTTCACTCTGAGGTCTGAATAGGAATGAGACCCACAGCTCACCCATTTGAATACTTTGTTCCCAGTTAGAACTGCTTGGGAAGGATCAGGAGGCTTGGCTTTGTTGGGACAAGGTATGTCACTGTGGGCAGGCTTTGAGGTTTAAAATGACTCTTATCCTTCCAGTGTAGACACAGTGTAGACAATGTAGACACTATCTTTGTTTTGTGCTTGTGTCTTAAGATGTTCGCTCTCTACATGCTCCAGTGTCATGTCTGTCTGCCTGCTGCCATGTTCCCCACCACAATGGTTGTAGACTTTAAGCCCCCAATAGACTTTCTTGTATAAGTTGCCTTGGTTATAGTGTCTTATCACAGCAATAAAAGAGTAACTGACCTTAGACTTGTGACTCTCCTGCCTCAGCCTGAACGTCGGGATTACAAGTGAATGCTTCTATATCCAGTTTCATTTTTCGGTCACATTTTAATAATTCTCATAATACTTGGCATTATTTTCATTATTATTATACCTTATGGTAATCCACATCTGATATTTAATACATGATAATTGTGTAGGAGAGCCATTGAGTTATATACATATAAAACAATGAACATAATAAATATGTTATAAAATCCAACATACTGTTCCATCATCTCTCTCTTAATCTTCTTATGAGCCCCTATTCTGTGATACATGAAATTAAAAGTAGGGTAATTAATATCCATATACTGATTTTGTTCAACTGGAAAAAATAGGCATATATCTCTTATTCTAACCCCCAAACTAAAACTATAAAGCTTAAGAAGGGTGTGGTGGATAATTTTAGTAGTCAACCTGACTACAACCTGAATCCATTAAAACAAAAGCATGCTGTGTGTGGTGATGCATGCCTTTGATCCTAGCACTTGAGAGGTAGAGACAGAGGCAGGCAGACCTCTGTGAGTTCAAGGCCTGCCTGGTCTACAGAGCAAGTTCCAGGACAGCCAGAGCTGCACAGAGAGACCCTGCCTTGGAAAAGTAAAGTAAACAGCAACCACGAAACCACAAACAGCCGGGCATACCTCCGAGGGTTTTGTTTTGTTTTGTTTTGTTTTGTTTTGTTTTGTTTTGTTTTTTTGATTGGATCATTTGAGATGGGAGGACCCAACCTAAACCTGGGTCACATGTATCTAGTGGCAGCCCACATAAAAGGATATGGAAGAGTAAGTTTTTGGGGTTTGCCCATGTGCCCTCATTTGTCCTGGCAAGTTCACCTCTCCTGTTGCCAGGGCGTTTTTTGGATGGTATTAGAGCTTCCACATCCCAAAGCCATCTGAGCCATCTGAAATATGTAGCCTCAGGAACTAAACAGCTCCCGATTCTCCGCCATTCCTGAGAGCCAGCCATTGCTGGACTAACTGTTAACAAATCAAACAGAGCCTGCAAGATGGCTACAAGAGAGTTCACTGAATAGCTGAAGCCTGCTGCTAAAATCTGAAGACGTTCAGATGAAAGAGAAAAACTTCTAAAAATTCTGCTTAACTCAAAATGGACTTGGCCACCCAAGGGCTCTAAGACAGATGTACCTGGTAACACTGTCATCAGCAGTATAAACCAAGGACGGATTCGGACTCTCATGTCAAAATTTAAGAAACATACTATGTAAGTCTGAAGCTGGCAAAGACAGTGAACTCTTGAACATATAATGTAAACCAAACTGAAGCTGCTTTATCTCTTTTTAACCATGTGTGTGGTGCCTACATGAGTGAACACGTGTGTGTGTTCTCATCCATGCACGTATGTGTGAAGGCCAGAGATGGACACCAGATATCTTCCTCTATCACTCTCAACCTTTCTCTTCTGAGACAAGTTCTCCCACCGAGCCTGGAGCTGGCCATTTAGGTTAAGCTAGCTGACTACCAAGTTCCCCAAGATTCATCTGTTTTCTGTCTTTCAGCTTTGGGATTACAGACAAGGATTGCAGCTGTGTCAGGGTAGGTAGGTAGGCAGGTAGGTAGGTAGGTAGGTAGGCAGGTAGGCAGGTAGGCAGGTAGGTATAAAGGAAACAACTGAATTCTCAGACTTGTATAGCAAACGGTTTACTCACTGAGCCACCAAGATGGTTTGCCTTTAAGTACTAATCAAGAGCAAAATAAAGCGGAATGTTTGACTGAATTCATTCTTGTAATTCATTCATTCATTTTATACATGCACGTAGTGCACTCTGACCACGCTCACCCTGGCTTTCTCACACCCACCTCCAGTACACACTCCCTCCTGGCCAGTCCCTTTCTCACACTCAGGCCTTTCTGTTTAGTTTTGTAACCCAGAGTTTAACAAGGGATGCCAGTGCAACGTGAGTTTGCTAGTTTACTGGAGCGCGGTGAACTCACGAGGGGTATACAACTGAAGACAATGTCTGCCCCTCCCCCAAATCCATCAGTAGCTCACATTTCAGCAGGGAGGGGTAAGGCCAAATGGGCCTCTCACTGATCTATGATTGAATGCTGACAAGCTCAGTCCTGTGCAGGCACACTGGTGACAGCTGCTGCCACTGTGAGATCATGATTGTATTGGCTGTCATGCCCACAAGGTAGCCTTTCAGGATAAGATGGAATTTTGTTTTTGGTTTTTGGTTTGTTGTTGTTGTTTGTTGGTTTTTTTTTTTTTTTGAAGGACAAAATACATAGAGTTTGACTCCGTAGATTATCTTGTATATACTTAATGTGTGTTAACTTATTTGATATTTACAATGATTCCAAGATCTGGAAATTACTGATAGCACATTTTATGAATGAGATAACCAAGGACTAGAGATTTAAGGTAGTTTGTTCAAGAGTGTGGAGTCAGCACATGGTTTATTTCAGACTTGAAACAGTTCATTCTGACTAGAAATCTTAACCCATCCTCTCTCAATAAACACTGTCCACTTTCAAATGCCCAAAAGGGTACCCCCAAGTCACTACATTCCTCTTGTTTCAGAGAACAGACAACTGGGACTACAACAGCTGCTTTTCAAACAGGTTCATTCTGTCTTTGCATTTGCTTCTCTGAACACATTCCATTATTCTTAGGCCAACCCTCAATATTAAACACTCAAATATTGTAAAGAAAGGGTCTGTTGGATTACAGCAGGACAAAAGAATAATCTTCCACACCCTCCAGAAATGTATCAAGTCCTAAAAGTAACAGAAAGTCCTCTGTTGTCTTCCTTGCCCACACAACCAGGAATGAATTCATATATTCTAATTCCTATCATGACCTCCACTAAGAAGTAATATTTTAAATTATGCTAGTTCTAAGGAAAGGTAGGAAGGAAGCAGGGAAGAGAAAGTGGTAAGGCAAGAAAGCAGTCACATTTATTTGTACATATTTAATTCTACAGTCCAAATGGTTTCTGCTACTAATGGAACCGTAATACACTGCTGATGGGAATCTGAACTGATCCAGCTAGCCTTACCATATGACACATCCAGCTATACCACTCCTAGACATACACCCAAAGGACACAAAGTCAACACATTACAGATACCCTTGGCCATCCATGCCTACTGAAGACTGGTCACAGTGGCCATAGTGTGTTATCAGCCTATGTGTCTGTCAACAGATAAATGGAGAGAGAAATGGTATGTATATATGCACAAAATCATGTTGTTTAGAAACTGAGTCATCAGGTTAAGAAAATTAAGCCAGATTCAGAAATATAAACATCTTAATTTTCCTTCACTATGGATCCTAGATTTTACATACACACACAGAAAGCTACTTATTTATATATACTTAATGAGAAATCAGAAAGCTGACTAGCACAGTAAAAGAGACTAATGCAAGAGGGGAGCAGGTAGAGGGAGGAAGAGAATAGTGAGTGTTGAACAGTCGCAAAACATATGATACACTTGAAATAAATTATCTTTATGAAACTCATTACCATATATAACGAATATAATGGCAATTGCAAAACAAAGACTGGCCAGCAAGGTGCCTCACTCAGTATAATCCAAGTACTTGTCACAAGCCTGACATTCTGAATTAATCCCCAGCAAGGTCCATGTGGTAGAGGGAGGGAAGAGGGTGGTAGAGAACTTCCAAATTGTCCTCAGACTTTCCAAATGCACATCATAACACATGCATTGCCACCCTTACCCAGAGCCACGTTATCCACATAAACTACTTTTTTATTCTTATATTTTTAAGGAATAATAGCTTGTCTTACAACCCAAGTACCTGGGTGGTATAAGCAAAGGAATTTTCTAGTTTAACTTAAAAAAATTTAAAGCTTATCAATATGTGTATGTATGTGTGTATGGACACCATGTGTGTATAGGGATGTGTACATGTCACGGTGCATGTATGAAGGCAGGAAACAACATTGTGAAGACACGTCTTTCCTTCCATGTTTACGTGAGTTCTCAGGAACTAACTCAGGTCATCAGGCTTGTGCAGCCCCTTTACCAGCTCACCCATATCACTGGCCTTTCTTTGTTATTAATTTTTTCAATGTATATGTATGGTTTGCACACATATGTGTGCAAGTAACTACATGCAGAGACCAGAAAAAAAATTCAAGTGTCGTGCTCTATCATTCTTTACCTTATTCCCTGGAGACAAGGCCTCTCTTTAAGCCTCGAGCTGCACTGGCAGTCAGCAACCCTAGCAATCCTCCATCTATCTATGCCACTCACACATGTGTGCACCCACACACATACATATGGACAGACACACACAGAGAAAAACATGCACACACACATGCACACACACACAGACATGCGGAGAGAGACATGCACACACACACACAGAAAACGAGGAGGGGGGAGAGAAAGAGTGAGTGTGTGTGTGTGTGTGTGTGTGTGTGTGTGTGTGTGTGTGTGTGTGTGTTGAGGTTACAAGTGCAAATAGCCAGGGCTTGAGAGATGGCTCAGAGGTAAAGAACACTGACTGCTCTTCCAGAAATCCTGAGTTCAATTCCCAGCAACCACATGGTGGCTCACAACCATCTTTAATGGGGATCAGATGCCCTTTTCTGGTGTATCTGAAGACAGTGACAGTGTACTCATATACATAAAAGAAATAAATACATCTAAAAAAAAGTGCAAATGGGAACACCTAGATTTCTTTCAGTAGTATTGGGAATTCAAATTCAGATCCTCATGTTTGGGCAGCAAGCACTCTGGTCCACTGAATTATCTCCCTAGCCCCTCTCCCCAAAGAAATTTTCTACGTAGAGTTTGTTGACTGTTGGTTGGTATATATTACCAAATTGTATTGTTGAGGTTCATGTTATTAATCTTGATCTTCAAATTTTCTACCTTAAATTCTGTAGTTTGCAGTCAAGTTTATAGAAGTGATTCATCCAGACTTCTAAGAAAGGAGGGGTCTTGTCCCTGGCATCCCCAGGGACATTACTATTTGCATCAATTTTACTTTTTTGAAGACATCATCATCATCACCATTATTTTTTTATTTATTTTTAGTTTATGTGTATAGGTGCTTTGCTTGCATGCATATCTGTGCACCAGGGAATCTCTGGTGCCCACAGAGACCAGAAGAGGACAACAGATTCCCTGGAACTAGAGTTATAGAAGGTTGTGAGCCACCATGTGGGTGCTAAGAATTGAACCCAGGTTCTCTAGAACAAAAGCCAGGGCTCTTAAGTGCTGTGCCATCTCTCCAGCGTGCATGTGTGTCTGTTTAGGGGAATATACATGAGTCTAGTTGCCAGTGGACTTTAATTCTCTGGATCTGGAATTATAGGTGGTTGTGAGCCACTGGACGTAGGAGGAGATTCTCAATAAGAGCAGCAGTTGGTCACTCTTCACTGCTGCACCCCCATCTGCCACCATGCCTGCCTCTATTTGTTTTAATGCTAAACAAGGACCATTCGAAGGGCAACCTAGAGACTTTAAATATACTACTATATTTATATATATACTATATTTATATACTATAAAAATCTAAACTCCAAACTAAAGAGACTTTCTCTTTAATAATCAAATAAAAAGACATAAAGTATTGAATAGTCTTAAAAGTTTGTAGATTTTGATTCAGTAAATTAGTTTGTGAGAATTTATTCAAAGAAAGATATCAGAGAGCTATTAATTTAATTTTTATAATTATCAATAACTTGATCATGCAGAAATTATTTTTATGAAGATATATCAACATATATAAGTTAGTTGAAAAAAACTACATATCCAACAATTAATTTTTTAAAACTCCAGTGGTTGTTAAATTACCACTAGAAACTTTATTATCAAATAAAGTTTATATATTTATATAATTTAATAACCTAAGAAAATTATCATGATAAAGCATGCATGAGGCCCAGAACTTGAGCCCAGCACTGGATAAACCTCTGAGCTTGGGGACACACCCTGCAATTCATTCAGGAGACTGCTCAGACATTCAAGGTCACCTGTGGCTATTACATAATAGTTCAAAGTCACTCTGAGCTTTATGAGACCCTATCACAGGAAAAAAAAACCTCAAAAACTCTTAGACAAACTAATAAAAAAGATAGAAAACCAAATTAAAAATTAAAAATGTAAAGGAGATTAAAACAGGCTCTGATGAAATCCAGAAAGAAAACAGCTTCAAAAGCTTACATTCCTCCTTCAAACCTCTAGAAAATCTAGAAGATGTGGATAAACTCCTAGAGTTATATAAAATTGAATAATAAAATTAAATAAAAAAGATATAAGTAAGAAAAACAGATTCTAGAAAGCAATGAGATTAAGGCAATATAAAGTCTCCACAAGGAGAAGCCGTGGCCAAATGGACTCACTGCCACTCTACCAGACCTTAAAAAGACCTACCACCAACCCTGTGCAAACTATGCCTTATAACACAAGGGAGCAGGCACTACTAAACTCAATCTACTAAACAATATTGCTCTAGTTACATCAAGCCCAGCTAAGGTTTAAGACAACAGAAAGAAAACCACACACAAATTTCCCTGCCAAAATTCTCAATACAGTTTTTGCATATCAAATCCATAGGACACAAAGAAATTTATCTACCTATGATCAAACTGGTTTCATCCTAGGGACACAAAGGTAATTCAACATGTGAAAACTGCTGTTCAATATAACACACACATACACTTAAAGACAAAAACCATGATTATCTTAATAAGCAGGAAGGGTTTTTGACAATGTTCATCAACCCTTCTTGATAAAGCTCTGAAGAGAGGCTGAAGCACTTTATAAGCATGAGTACCTGAGTCAGATCTTCAGAGTGAATAGAAAAAAATAGAAAAATAAACAAATAAGGCCAAGCATGTGGTATATATTTGTAATCCCAGTATTAGAGAGGCAGGCTCACTGGCCATCATCTAGCCTACTTACTGAGTGAGCTCTAGGCCTGTGGGAACCTTGTCTCAAAACGAAAACAGTGAAGAGAGAAAAAAAAGAGGAAGGGTAGAGGCAGGTGAAGGACACACTGGAAGCATACACATGCACCTGCACACACATGAACACACACACACACACACACACACACACACACACACACACACACACACACACACACGGGGGGGGCCCTTGGAGAAACTAGAAATAAAAGAAACACCTGAACACAATAAGAGCTACATACAACAAACCTACAGCAAACATTGTTCTAACTGTAGAATGACTGAAAATATTTCCTCTAAAACTGGGGATGAGGTAAAGGTACCCATTCTAACTGCTCCTATTTAATATAATGTATGACGTCCTAGCTAGAACAGCAAAACTAGAGAAATGAAAGGGATACAAATGGAAGGGAAAGAAAGTATCTCTATTTGTCAGAGGCATGATCCTGTATTTTAAGGACTCCAGTAGAAAACTCTTAGATGTGATAAATACTTTCAACACAGCAGAATATAATGTCAACAGACAAAAATAAGTACCTTTCTACATACCAATAACTAACCTGCCAAGAAAAAAAAAATCAGTAGGAAAAGATCCCATTGCTAACAGCTTCAAGAACATGGTGGCACATACCATAAATCCCAGCACTTAGAAGGCAGAGGCAGGATCTCTGTGATTCAAGGCTGCTTGGTCTACATAATGAGTTCTAGACCATTTAGAATTACAAAGCAAGATCTTGTTTTAAACAAACAAGACAAAAATATTAGCTTCAAAAAAGAAAATACCTAGGAATCAACATAACCAAAGTAGTAAAAGACCTTTACAATGAAAACTTTAAAACCTTTAAGGAAGATTAAGAGGATAGTAGAAAATTAAAAAAATAAACAATAAACAAAAAAGTCTTATGTTCTTGGATTAGCAGAATTAATACTGTAAAAATAGTTACATTACCGAAAATATCTATGGAATTAGTACAATGTCAGCCCTATTTCTTGTGACATTCTTGACAGAGCTAGGATGATGTCAGCTTGTAGTATTAGCTTGAATTGCCAACTTGACACAGTGTAGCTAGCATCCCTGGGAAGGGAGTCTGCAGAAGTTATAGAGATCAGGTTGGTCTTGGACATAGCTGTGGCAAACTGTCTTGACTGCCTTAATTGTTGGGGAGACCCAGCATGAGAGTAGGCAGCACCATTCTAGGGGTTTTGCCTCTGAACTACAGAAGTAGGAATGGAGAAAGTTCTATGAGTACCGGGCATGCATGCATGCATGTATCCCTCTCTGCTCTTTACTGCAGATGTGATGTGACTAGTTGTTTTACGCTTCTGCCTCTTTGACTTCCCTATCATTACAGAGTATAATCTGGAATTCTGACTTAAAATAAAGCTCTCTCTCTCCTGAGTAGTTTTTGTCAGGACATGTTATCACAATAGAAATGAAACTAGAGTATGAGATGACAAAACATTGGGTTGGGGATTTAGCTCAGTGGTAGAGCGCTTGCCTAGCAAGCGCAAGGCCCTGGGTTAGGTCCCCAGCTCTGGGGGAAAAAAAAAAAGAGATGACAAAACATCCTGAATAATGAAAGCAATCCTAAGCAGGTGATCAGAATAGTCGATTTCAAAGTATACTGTAAAACCATAGTAACAAAACTTTTATGATACTGGCATAAAAAATACACAGAAGAACAAAGAGATTTCAGAATTAAACCTATACATTGATAGCCACCTAGTTGTTGACACTCGGAGAACAAAGTCTCTTCAAATAATGCTGAGGTAACTCAGCATCTACCTGCAGGAGATGTGTAACTCGATCCATATCTTTTGCCCAATACCAGGCCAGTGTGACACTTTAATGGGTAAAGGAACTTGTTAAGCCTGATAACCTAGGTTCAATTCTAGAACCCATATGGCAGAAGAACTGACTCCTGAAAGATTTCCTCTGACCACAACACATGCACTGTGCATGAGAACATGTATGCACACACATTAGATAAATAGATAGATACATAGATAGATAGATAGATAGATAGATAGATAGATAGATAGATAGATAGATAGATTAGACAGACAGACAGACAGTGATTAAAAATAATAATCTGAGTGTAGGGATTAAAAATAATAATCTGAGAATAGGGCTGAGTGTAGTGGTACACACCTTTAATCCCAAGTACCTTGGGAGGCAGAGGCATGCAGTTCTGTAAGTTAGAAGCCAGCCTGGTCTCCATAGTTGAGTTTCAAGACAGACCAGGAAAAATATTTACTAACACATCAGATGGTATTAATATCTAAAACTGATGAAGAACCTCAAATTTTAAATATTATTAAAGAAAATCATTCACTCAAAAAATAGGCCAATGAACCAACTAAACACACAGTTCTCAGAAAAAAATATACATCTGAGCATTAAAAATTTGAAATGGAGAAATGCAATGTAAAACTGCTTTGAGATTCCATTTTGCCCAAGCAAGGCTAACATCAAAACAACAAATGTTAGCTAGTAAAGATGTGGGAAAAGAAGAGCCTTACATACTGCTGGTAGTAAGGTAGAGTAGTGCAACCACTATGCAAGTCAGTGTGAGGTTACATAAAACTACTACTCCGACACCAAAGAGGTACTCATGCATCCATGTTTCCTGTCATACTACTCATAGTAGCTACGAAATAGAACAAGTGTAGATGCCCCATGCACAGATTAAAAAAAATCCAGTACACACACACACACACACACACACACACACACACACACACACAGAGAGAGAGAGAGAGAGAGAGAGAGAGAGAGAGAGAGAGAGAGAGAGAAGAATTTATTCAACCACAAAGAAAAATGTGGAGGTCATAGGTTGTATTAATCAAAATAAGTCAGACTAAAAAAAGACAAGTATCTCTCACCTATTGAAGATGCTAAATTTAAGTGTGTGTGTGTGTGTGTGTGTGTGTGTGTGTGTGTGTGTGTGTGTGTGTGGTTATGAAAGTTGGAAGGCGGAGATGAGAGGAGAGGAAAAGACCTTCAAAGTGTAGGGGGAACGAATAATAGCACAGATGTGACACAAATGCAGGAGAAGCCATCTGGACGTGAAAGGAACCAGCAAATGGGAGATAGAAGGATGGGAAAGAAGGGGGGGGAGGAGATGAACAGAGAAAAAAATGTCATCGGTACAGAACTGACACAATAAAACCCGTGACTTTGTGTTTCTACTTAAAATGAAGGTGGCTCAGGGGTTAAGGGTAGTTGTCCAGCACCTGGCAACCTGAGTTCAACCCCCAGAATCTGACTAAAAGTAGGAGGAGGAACACACTCTCCACACCCACCACCACCACCATCAGAAGCTCCACCACCACCACTACCATCATTATCATCCCCATCAGAATTTGTACATTTAAGATAAAAATTAAAAACCTTAAGAAACCATTTAAATAAAATGCATTTCAGTGCCATCAGAGGATACTCTTGGGTAGTGGAATTGTTACTAACTTTTACTTTTTATTTTTTACTTTCTATATTTTCTTTAAAAAAATTAAGTTTAAAGACATCCTTACCAGGATTCCATCCACAGATGAAACTTTCTCCCATGTTAGCCAAGCTCTTTCTCTGACATGATCGGGCACCTTTAACTTCTGACATAATGCAATAAATTCAGGTTCTTCAATTTTTTCAAACTCAAGCCTACAAATTAAAAAGTTACAAAATTGACACATTTACAGTCAAACTTGTTTCTATAGTTTGCCTATATCAGCACAGTTTTGAAAGAGAACATCTCTAAGTGCTTTACAGTCTAACTTTATCTTTGAGAACCATTACACATCATTTAAACATATGCTTATCTTTTTTGTGGGCTTTCCAAAATGAGACTAGCACAAAGTGAAGAACAGCTGCTAGCATGGGGAACCACATACACTCCAGAGCAGCAGCGAGACAGCGTTGAGACAAAGCAAGTGCACTAGCTAAAGCATGCTGGGAAGACAGAACAACTGTCACAGCAAAAAAAAAAAAAAAAAGGAAAAAAACCACACACACAATCCATACATTCTCTCCACCTTCTCCTATTTCTTAGATGATGATTAACTTTATACAAATGATTGCACCACATAGTTCTGTCCTATCTCTCTGACCTTTTTAACCATAAGCCCTTAATAGCTAATTCCTTTCACTTTGACATATAATAACAACACTATGAAGAGCAACTTAACTCTTGAAAATTTACTATTATCCTACACAAAATATCTTATGCATGGCTATACTGAATCCCCACATCAGCCCTACTTGGTAAGTACTCCCACTCGTGGTTTACACATCTACCACATGAGAGAAATTAAAGCAGTCACTAAGAGCATGCCAAGTGAGCAGTACCTAGGTATGAACCATGGGTCTTAACTCCATCAGCTGTGCTCCTGACTACTTTTCTAGCTGGGCAACTCCTTCTTCAAAGCATAATTAGTGTCTGCATATTTCAATAATCAAAGTGCTTCAGTCTCCGAGTCTTAGCTTCCATTTCACCCATACTACTTAGGCAGCAGATAGTATAAAATAAATAACACCTCAGCTGTCAAAGTAGACTTATTCGAAGTGCAGATGGACTGGGCTGAATCCATCCCTAAGCTATTTTCTAAGCTTTAGTCTGAGGCAGTCCTCTTATCCTTGCTAAGAACAGTCATGCGCTACATGACGTTTCGGTCAATAAGGCAGTTTGCAACAATAGTCCTGTAAGATTATAATGGCATAGAAACATCACTTAGAGGCCATCTTAACCAGCTTAACATTGTGGCACAATCCATTTGCTACTTGTACAGTCAGGGGGATGCTGCTGCAAACAGGCCTACTACCCTGCCACTTGTAGGAAAGAATAATATATACAAGGACATTCAGGATACAGTACTGGAAGTGATTACGTTACTGGCTTGTATGTCTACTAAACTATAGCTTTATCATTGTTTTACAGCATATTTCTATCATTAAAAACTAAAGTTTACTGCACAACAGTATGTTTTGTTACACTGGCAGCAGCCTTGTATATATAGTGTTTACAGCCTCTCTTGATTGCAGCAAGACAGCAACAGTGAATGATCTATATATCACTGGGGTTTAAGTGCATTCTGCAATGATCACACAAAATTAAGTTAATGGCACAGTTCAGAAAAGGTAGCAAATTCCTATGATGAAACACATGTAACTATGGGTAATTCAGATATCAACTGTAAGTGCTTTTGAGAACCTCTGTGGTAATGAGTAACCAAGATGAGACTATGTCTTGTATAGTTTAAGCTCAAAGGAGAACTTTTGAAAATTCCCCAAAGTTAAAAGAATATACAAGAGAAAGAAACTGGGTCTGTCTCTTCAAGCAATGGCCAGAAAGTCAATGTGTATGTTCACTCTATAGTAATCAACAATACGTCCAAAGCTGTGTAGATGGCATGGAATCTTTAGAATACAGGATACTGCTTTTTCTAAAGGGAAACCTCCACACACTGGATACACCAGAGTTTAACTGGAAACAAAAGCAAACTCTTTCCTTGGAACAGTCTCCAAACATAGTTTTTATTCTATATTTATTTTCTAAGAACATGATTTTTATTTGATCCACAAGAAAATCCATTTAATATGAATTTTAATAGACTTAGACAAGCAATTTCCAAAATTATTTCAGTTCTTTAGGATTTGACCTTAACTAGGTTAAGAGTCTGGGTCACACAAAGAGACTTGATGCTCAATGGGAAGAAAGGAGCTTGATTGTGCATCAGGGTGCTGAGTGCCTACAATTCCAGAACTTGGGAGGCTGAGGCAGAATAGAAAGCTCAGAGCAAGCCTGGGTTACAGAGTCAGAGTACTTAAAAAAAATAAAGTCAGGGACTTAATGATGGGCTAGAAATGGAAGGATGGTGAGAGACAAAAACAATTCCCATACTACAATGGATCTATACTCTCAAAATAAAACTACTGTTGGCGATAACTACAATCATATTGTTTCAATTTCTGTTACTTAATCAAACAGTAGCACAGTCAAGAAAAATAAAATGTTGAAATACAATAAATATCTCTCCGTTGTTCTTATTGGATCCACATGAACTTAAGTTTAGATTCCATTTAATAAATGGAGAGAAAAGTTCTTTGAGACAACACAGTACCAAAGAACAAAAAGGGGGGTAGGATGGGGGGTGGGGACAGGCACCTTTTGCTCAAAGGCAAAAGGCAAGAAATAATGAAGCATGCTGCGGGCCAATCAGCACGCAAGAAGAGTTCTACCCTGAAAAAAGGGAACAAAGTTTAGAAATTTTCAAGCCCTTGCATTTAAATGTCTCCTGAAACTTTTGCCCACATACCAGTTCTTCTATGCTCCACCAGTCTCCACAGATGGCTTTAAATCCCCGGGGCCTCAAAGCATTGTTCTAAAGAAACCCCCACAAAGCCCGGGAGCTGAGGACCCCGTGAGCAATTGACACCCACGACCCTGCATTTCGCCTACAAGGCTTTTCTTGGCCTCTCCCAGGACCAAGCTGCCAATACAGCGCAAACTCAGAGGGAAAGGCTCCCAACTGTTGCATCGCCGGACTGCAAAAGAGAAAGTCAACCCACCCCGGGGGTGCTCCGGATCTCCACGGAAGAAAAAAAAGGAGGAAGAAAGAAAACAAACATCGGTCGACTTTTTTTTTTTAATATTTATTTCAATTGTTTTTGCGTCTGACGGGGGCTCTCCGGGACCCGCCGGCTCCGCGCCTGGGCGTCGCTGGAGTAGAGCCTGCACCTGTCACTTCGCTCGGGAGCAGGAGCCCCACCCGCCCGACACCTGTCAAGCCGCAGTCCAGACCCCTTCGGGATGCCCTCCCTGTCGCCCGCGAGCCCAGGACCGTGTCACCGCGCCGCCGCCGTCCCGCGGAGGTGGGGGACCGAGGGGACCCCGGGGACCCCCGGCGCCGCTCCTATCGCTAGCCTGGCCCCGCCGAGATGCGCCCCGCGTCCCCGCGCCCTTCCCTTCCCTTCTCTCCGGCCCGCGGCGGCCGCGCTCCTCACCTGGCCAGGGGCAGCTCTTCGGGGTCACTGTCCTGCACCGGGTCGTCCTCCCGAGGCGGCGGCGGCGGCGGCGGCGGGGCTCGGCGGCCGCGGTTCTGCGCGGGGCTTTGGGCGGCATGACGCGCTGCGCGGGCCGGCGCGAGCAGGCGAGGAGGCGCGCGGGGAGGCGGCGCGCGCGCACGCCGGGCACGCCCCGTCCTCACCCGACTCCCGTTACAAAAATAATGGGGAACGTCCCCTGAGGAAAAACCGGACGCGCCCGGCAACCGAGCGCCCGGGCCAACCGCGGGAAAACGTCACTTCCGCCCGCGGCGTCACGTCCGCGAGGCTCGCGGGCCGCGGGCGTCAGTGGGGAACCGGGGCGGCGGTGGTGGCGGCGGCGGGCGAGGGCGAGGGCGCGGGCGGGAAGCCGCGGGGAAGCCGCGCCTGCCTGGCTTGTCTCCGCCCGCGTCGTCCCCGTGGGCGGCGCCAGCCGAGGCGGGGCGGGCCCGCTCCAAGGAGCCGCGGCCTCTGGGAGAACGCTGGACAGGGCGCGCCCCTCGACCGGCCCGCGCGGCCGGCAAAACAAAAACAAACGTGCCCGGCCAGTGGGAGGTGGGCTCGGCCGGGGTGGGCGGTCCAGGGTGGGGCCATTACTGGCCTTCTGGAGACGGGGGTAGATAGGCGATGTACAGGGTGAAGTGTGGAGTAAGTCTTTTGATGTGGAAACTGGAGGCGCGGTCCAAGCCCGACAGATCTTAACGGGAAAGGATCTTTTGAAAACCAGCTTGCCAGGCGGACCCAACTTTGAAAAATCGTTTACAAAATCGTTTGAAAAGAAAGCAGAAACCAGTTTGCCGTGTTAATGCGCGCGATCCAGCCCCCTTTCATAATTGTTTCTCAGAGACAGCCGGTCAAACTGGGGAGGCCAGCATTCCACTTTGCGTGTTGGAAATGGGAGTTCGGGGAGTTGATTGCCTGTGTCACATAGCCGGTCGGTGGCAGAGGACTCAAACCCAAGTAATATTTGGTGACTCACCATATCACCAACGCACAGACAAGGGGAAAGAGCACACTAGAACTACCGCCACCAAAAGCTGGCTCAGCAACTATCTTTTCTAGTTACAGTTTTCACGCGTCAGTCAACGTAACTTTCTCTCTTTGCCAGTCCTTATTGGTGGTTGCCACACAACTCCCTAATTGAGGTGCAGTGAATAAAAAGCAGTTGTTGTTCCGGTGTAAACTATCTTGGAACAGCTGAGCAAAAGCTGAGGAAGCAGGAACTTAATTGGGTAGGTTGCAAACCTGGGCTTATTCTCCGCCTTGACATGTGTGAAGGATACACGGACCTCCTTCAATTGAGAAGCCTGTGGAGCAAATGTTAGTCAGGAGGTTGAGCCCGGGCCCTGATGCAGCCACCGAGAATGTATGGAATTAAAATAGCAGTTGAGTTCACCTTGTCCCAGATTTAGGCAAGAGCTCAGGTTACATGCAGTCTAGGTTTGAGGAAGATACAGGATAGACTGCAGGGGGCCTGAAAAAAATGACAGTCCTGCCTCAAAATTATCAGAGAACGTGACACTTGCTAACTGATGCCCCTGTGGTAATTTGTGGCAAGCTGCAAAAGAACCTGGGCTCTCAGACATGTAACAAAGCGGGTGATTGGTCATCTCTGCTGGTACTGACCTCAAGCTGATGGTCAGCTATGTGTGTCAGAAGTCATTGGAATTAATATTTCCTCCATGAGCCCTTTTCAACATACAGACCAAAGTTGACCTGGTAGCTCAGGCTGTAATGCTCTGAGGCTAAGGCAAAAAAATCACAAATTTAAGTCCTGCCTTGGCTATAGAGTGAGTTGAACTCCAACCTGAGCAACTAAGTAAGTTTATTCCTATAATAAAAAGCAAAAATACGTGTGGAATATAATAGAATGCTTACCTAGCATGTGAGGAACTGGGATTTCAAATCCCAGGAACACATGCACATGCACACACACACACACACACACACACACACACACACACACACACACACACACGGGACGGGGGAGAGACAGACAGACACAGAGAGGAGGAGACAAGAGACAGAAGGCAAAATTTCATACATCATCACAGCCTTAGAATCTAAGGCATTGGCCACATTAGAACATAGGACAGCCAAGGAAAGGCTGGGGAATTATAACTCCATGTGTAGATAAGACTTGTTTTATTTGAACCTAGTTCATCAATAAGCTTGCAAATGAGATTTTTCAATTCTTGATTACAAATGCCAAAACCTGTTTCAAAAAAATGGGGCAAATAAATGGGGCAGGGCCAGAAGTGTAGCCCAGTAGAGGGGTTGAGGAGGGGATTTGGTGATAGAGAAGGAGAAATGGAGGTGGGGAAAGAATTTGACAAAGCATTTAAAGTGTTTGTGTGTCTGGTAGTTTGACACATGGAAACATCCAGGTGCTTGGTTTTGGACACCTTCTTACTCAGACTCTAGAGGTCTTCAGGTGGCCTTCAGCTTGCGTGGGCTGTTGGTGGGTAGGATGGCTGTGCTTTTGTCACATGCCAGGGAAACTGGAAGGTGAGTTTGCCCCTTGTTACTCAGAATAAGTAGGAAGCTGTAAGAATGTAAATATTTATTGGTATTTTCAAAGTCCTTTTCATTTTTTAATTGAGCCTGGTTTTGAAAATTCACAGCTAAATCAAGGAAGTAAACATTTTGTCATTTCTTTTGGATCTTATAGTGGTTTTTGAAAAAAAAGATCCTGTCTCACTTTGTCAGTAAAAGACACACATCTGTAATGCATTAGTAACAGTAGTAGATTTCACAATAGTCACAGAAATTATTCCAAAGAATTAAAGCCCTGTGGGTTTCTCCTGAGAACTGTAGTGTCTCGTTTATTTAGTAGGAGGCTGAGACAGAAGGATTCCACATTCAAGGCCCCTTTGGGTCCAAGAGTGAGTTCACAATAATACCCTCTCTCAAAATAAAAAAAAAAAAAAAAAAAAGTTAAAAAAAGTGGAGCCAGGCTGGGATGTAAGTCAGTACACTTGTCTGGTATGTATGAATACAGGTTCAATCTCCAGTACTGCAAAATAAAAATAAATTCAGCCTCCTACTTATTTGTAGCCATAGCTCTTAGCAATGGCAACAAAGGCATCAAATTTGATAACTATATGTCCAAAGTGGAAAGAAATTAGTTAAGGATTTGCTAACCATTTTGAATATTTACTTTCCACCAAAATAAACTTCTCAACAAAAATTCACAAATCCACACCAGGCCAGAGACTCTGGAATCAGAAATGGACCAGAATCTCTTTCTTTCACTGTTAAAAACAATTAAAATATAGCTTTAATCCTGTGAGCCAGCTTTTGGAACAGGATGTTGATGAAAGGCTAAGGATAACATTTTAAAATAAAGCCTTGCTTCCTTCCTTGTGGAGAAAAGCTTGCTGCCCGGGGCTGGACAGATTAGTAAGACCATCGCTGCTCCTGCAGAGGACCCAGGTTCGATTCCCAGCACCCTCATAGTGTTGTGGTTTGCCTTGGGGTTTTCTCTGAATTTGTTAAATAAAGGCAAGAGCGTGAGATTTGGGCAGAGGTAGGAGTTGGGAGTGAGAGGGGGATTAGATTCAGAGGTTAGGTTGACAGTTGACAGTTGGAGACAGTTGAGCGAGTGGAACCTGAGCAGGGGGGGTGAGGATTGACAGTTGAGGAGGAGGGTTAGAGAAGGAAGCCAGGAGGAAGAAGAGAGGGAGTTGGAGAGACGATGGGGAACTGAGAGGAGTTAGAGGTACCAGGGGGGAGAAGAAGCTGGAGACTTGGTAAATAAAAGGTGCAGGGATGAGTAATTTGGGAACTGGGATTAGGACAGTGTAATGTGGATCTGCCAAATCTAGACGCTGGATTGCTTTAATGCTAAATGAGTGTGTTTTTTTTTTTTAAGAAAGAGTCTCAATTTAAGTAAGTGTGGCTGGGCTGAGTTTATGCCAAGATATCCAGCAGATATCTGGGGCACTGAGGTGTGGAACCCTAGCAGGGTAAAAACACCAGTTGTATGCTCTTTTGTGTAAGAGTCTCAGTATAAGAAAGTGTGTGGCTGGGTTGTGTTTCTGCCAAGATATCCAGAAGATATCTGGGGAAGCGAGGTGTGGAACCCTAGCAGGGAAAAACACCCTGAGGGAAAACATTCCACCCCCGGTTTTCGTTTATACATTTTTACTTTTACTTTATTTTTATTTATTTACGACAACTTATGGCGCCCAACTAAACCATTAGAACTCAACTAACCTGAGATAAAAGTTTACTTCCCTCTCAACCCCAGAATAGGCAGGAGTACTAGTGGATTGGGGAATTGACTGGGTCTGGAGGGTCTCTGAAGAATCGAGAGGACTGCACGTATTCTGAAGCAGAGGAGAAAAAAAAGGTACAAGGGCTTCAGATCAGATACTACTTTGATGTAAGAGAGATATATAACTTTATGATACTTAAAGATGAGAAACATAATGAATATCTTTTGGGCCTTATGGAATGATATTTTGAATGGTCTGACAGTTGAGAATTTTGAGGAAAAAGACACTTTATCATTTACCAGTATTGCAATATTCATTCTTCTGATTTACTATATCTTCTCAAAAGACAGGGCCCTAAATAACAAATTTCTAGCTTTAGAACAGAAGATACAGGTAATTATGGAACAACATGAACAACAGAAAGAGAAAATTAAATCTTGGCAATATAGCCTAGAAGGAACACTAGAATTGAAGACACAGAAAATTATAGATCAGAATAAGAGACAGAAAGATGAAAATGAAAGTGATAGACAGGAACTAGAAAGGATGTTAGAACAGAACATACAACAGCACACAGCCCTAAATAGCAAATTTCTAGCCTTAGAACAGAAGATACAGGTAATTATGGAACAACATGAACAACAGAAAGAGAAAATTAAATCTTGGCAATGTAGCCTAGAAGGAACACTAGAATTAAAGACACAGAAAATTATAGATCAGAATAAGAGACAGAAAGATGAAAATGAAAGTGATAGACAGAAACTAGAAAGGATGTTAGAACAGAACATACAACAGCTCACAGATCATACTGAACAGCAGAGAGAAAGTAATGAGGTTTGGAAGCAAGACTTAGAGAATAACTTTTTAAAATTAATCAATCAAAAGATAATAGATAACAAATTATTAGAAGTACAATATAAAGAAAAATTCAAAGTGTGGAAGCAAAACCTTGAACAGAGAATTCAGGAACTCAAAGAACAGGGGGAAAGACAGAAAGAGAAATATGAAGCACGGATACAGACTTTAAGAGAGGAATTTAAAATTACAACTAAAGAAAAAAAACTCAGGTAGAGACAGAAGATAAAATTAAGGAAAGCCAACCTAAGGTTTTAGGAAACAAACTTTAGTCTATCCAGTTAGTGTGCAACAAAAGGCCTCCAAACGATGATCATCCACAGGGTTATGAAGAATTTGAATGGCAACCCATGGATGTATTAGAATTAAGGAAATTTAAGGAAAGTGTAACTAATTTTGGAATGCATTAGCCATTTGTAAAACAAATCTTAATTTCTTGGGCTATTAAAAATAGAGTAATCCCCAAGACTGGAAAGATATGGTAAAACAATTCTAGAGCCTGCTGAAAATTTGCAATGGATTTCATGGTGGAGAAGAAGAAGTGAGGGAGATAGCAAGACAAAATAGAGCTAGGGGCAGAGAGATTTCCACAGATCAACTGCTTGGTGAAGGCCGCTTTGCTGAAGTAGAGGTGCAGGCTATATATGTGAAAGAAACTCTGTCATGGTGTGATTGTCAGCCTTAAAGGCCTGGGACAAAGTCGCAGAATCAGGAAAAGACTTGAAACATTCACTCAAGTCATACAAGGTCCTAAAGAAACCTTCCCTGACTTTTTACAAAGGTTTACCTAAGCTGTGAAAGGGATTGTATCAGATTCAGCGGCAAGAAAGGCGATAATTGAGTCTTTAGCCTTTGAAAATGCAAATACCAAATGCAGGGAAGTAATTAGACCACTAAAGGCAAGGTCCGCACCAATAGATGAGTGGATTAGATATACAGCTGATGTTGGATCTTGTTCTCCTGATACTACTTTGATAGGAGAAGCTGCCACTGGACAGCTAGAGATGACCCAAGATTTCAAATGTTTTAATTGTGGTGAGCAGGGCCATCTCAGATATTACTGTAATAAAAACCAAAGTGATACAAAAAAGGGGACTGTGCCTCCTAGAATGTGTCAAAAGATGTGGCAGATATGGACATTTGACTAGGAAGTGTACAGCAACAACAGACAGATGGGACCGCATCCTGACAAAAAACTCCCAAGGGGCCTCTGAGGCCCCAATACCAGGCAGGGAGAGTTCTCCTCATCAGAACGATTAAACAACAAGACTACAAAACGAATATTTTGGCTAACGTCTATAGAGGACCAAAGGCCAAAACTAAAAATACTGGTAGATAATATCGAAATTGAAGGAATGGTTGACACTGGAGCAGATGTTACCATCATCTCTCCAAAATCTTGGCCCATTAGTTGGCCACTTCAAGGAGTGGATATGCAGTTTCAAGGTGTTGGCACTTTATCCCAAATAAAACAAAGCATCAGGTGGCTTAAATGTATAGGACCAGAAGGTCAGGTAGGAAAATTAAGGCCATACGTGGCTGATATAGCCATTAATTTATGGGGAAGAGATCTACTACAGCAGTGGAAAACTCAAATTAATATCCCCTCAGTTTCAGGTTCTGGCCCTGAAATTCATCAGACTCCTAATAAAAACTTTAAATTAGTCAGGGAATGTTATCAAGGACAGTTAGAGACTGTCCAAGCTGTCCATAAGCAAGATACAGCAGAGGCTGACAATTTAGTGCTACCCCAAGGAGCCACTGCTGTTAAGACAACAACAGCCTTGCCACTAAGGTGGCTGACTGACCAACCATCTGGATTGATCAGTGGTCCATGACAAAAAGAAAAAACTACAGGCATTAGAGCAGCTAGTCCAGGAGCAGCTGGAGGCTCAGCATATAGAGAGTCCACCAGCCCTTGGAATTCTCAATATTTGTCATTAAAAAACAGTCTGGCAAATGGAGGTATTGACAGATCTCAGAGCAATTAATAAGATTATTCAGCCGATGGGTTCCATGCAGCCTGGATCCCACTGCCTTCTTTGTTGCCTAGGAGTGGCCTATTATAGTGATTGACTTAAAAAGATTGCTTTTTCACTATTCCTCTACATGAAGGCGATAAGGAAAGGTTTGCCTTTTGCGGTTTACCCTTAATAGAGGTCCCCATAAAAAGATATCAATGGAAAGTCCTTCCACAAGGAATGTTAAATAGCCCAACCTTGTGTCAATATTTTGTACAGCAGCCATTAGATATAATTCCCAAAAAATTTCCCCTATCTATTATTTATCATTACATGGATGACATTTTATTGTCTGATTCAGATATAAATATCCTGGAAAGAATGTTTGATGAAGTAAAAAAAAACATTACCATGCTGGGGATTACAATAGCCCTGAGAAAATACAAAGAGGGATTCTATTAATTATCTAGGGTATAAAATAAGTGTACAAAAATTAGGCCACAAAAGGTGCAAATCAAAAGAAGCAAATTAAGGACATAATGATTTTCAGAAACTACTTGGAGACATTAACTGGTTGAGGCCTGTGATTGGCTTGACCACTCAAGAGTTGAGCAATTTATTTCAAACACTACAAGGCGATAAAAATTAAATAGCCCAAGGAAACTATCAGCTGAGGCTGAGAAAGAGCTAGCTTTGGTAGAAAGGAAACTGCAGGGGCCATCTGGATCGTATTGATCCAAAGATGGCCTGCATATTAATCATCTTGCCCCTCTACTCATTCCCCCCACAGGAATTCTCATGCAAAGGGAAGATTATATCTTAGAATGGATATTTTTAGCACATAAACAGAGTAAGAAACTGAAAACCTACATTGAGAAGGTCTCTGAATTGATACTTAAAGGAAAATTGAGACTTCAACAATTAGTTGGAATGGATCCGGCTGAAATTGTGGTACCTTTTACTAATGCAGAAATTAACTCTTTGTGGGTACAAAATGAACATTGGCAAAAGCATGCAGTAACTTCTTAGGAGACATTAACAACAAATACCCTAAAAGCAAAAGACTTCAGTTCATAAACGAACTAACTGGATCCTCCCTCATTATAGTAAAGGGAACTCCAATATCTGGAGCCCTACATTTTACACTGATGCCAGTAAGTCAGGGAAGGCAGGATATAAATCGGAAAATGTAAACAAGGTGACTGAGAGTCCCTATAAGTCAGTTCAAAAATCTGAACTGTATGCAATACTCATGGTGTTGTCAGATTTTGAGCCTCTTAATATAGTAACTGACTCTCAATATGCAGAAAGGGTTGTTTTGCACATAGAGACTGCTGAACTTATTCAGGATGATTCCAATTGACATCACTATTTATTCAGCTACAACAAAAAATCAGAAATAGGAGTTACCCACTATATATAACACACATAAGATCCCATACAGGTCTGCCAGGCCCTCTGACACAAAGGTAATAATGAAATTGACCAGCTACTGATAGGAAGTGTACTAGATGCTTCAGAATTTCATAAAAACACCATGTTAACAGCAAAGGCTTAAAGAAAGAATTTTTCTATCACTTGGCAACAAGCCAAAGAGATTGTGAGGCAATGTCCTACTTGCTCGTTATATAATCAAACTCCATTGCCTACAGGAACTAACCCTAAAGGGTACCCAAAGAAATGAAATTTGGCAAATGGATGTTCTCCATTTTGAGAGTTTAGTAAGCTGAAATACATACATCATACTATAGATACATATTCAGGATTTCAATGGGCAACTGCCTTAACGTCAGAAAAGGCCGATTCTGTAATTACACATTTGTTAGAAGTTATGGCTATAATGGGAATACCCATACAAATTAAAACGGACAATGGTCCAGCATATATCTAACAAGATTAAAGCGCTTCTTTGACTATTATAATATAAAACATGTTACAGGTATACCACACAATCCTACAGGACAAGCGATTGTGGAGAGATCTAATCGAAGTCTAAAGGAGATGCTTAACAGGCAAAAGGGGTCAACAAAAACTCCCAGAGATAGGATACATAGTGCTTTATTAACCTTAAATTTTTTAAATGCTGATGAACAAAACAGCACAGCTGCTGAAAGACATTGGATTGTGGAAAAGACTACTGAACTAAACCAGCCTGTTTACATTAAGGATATTCTGACGTCAGAATGGAAAATGGGAAATGTGTTACGCTGGGGAAGGGGTTATGCCTATGTTTCTACAGGAGAAGAAAAGCTGTGGTTCCTTCCAAGCTGATAAAAATCAGAAATGACAGGGGAGACCTCCTGAAGTCCTTGGCAACACAGAAGAAAAGGAGACTAAGACGATCAACAAATAGGTGATGTATATATGAGGTTGTTTAGGTCTCCGTGTATGAACTGGCTGAGACTGAAATGTCTATAAACAGCCAGTGATATTTTGAGTGCAAATTCCTCATAACTTGTAATACCTGTATGTATTAAAATTATATTACCAGTTTGATTATATGATTAACCTAACCTGAAAAAAAGGTAGTCATTTTTTTTTGATCTTTATTTACTAAACTGTGCACCTGCTTATCCCATTTGAAAATGCTTATAGAACTATATAATGCTTGTAAAGTTTTGTGTGCTGCAGGATGAAGGAAGAAAAGATAGCTCTGAAATGATATACACTCTGGGATGCTGAGATTCCGGGACTTTCCAGTCCAACTGTGTTTGATTCTCCCTTAATTACACTGAAGATGCTTGATTTAAAGGCCTGCTTTCAGAACTTTCCCAGAATGGACATCTTACTTATCCAGCCCTTCAGACTGTCATAGTCAAGATGTCAGCTAAGCGATGAACTTTCTCAGCACAGAATGACTGGCAGGCAAATCCCGGCTAATCTACTTGACAAAAGCCAACTTTTCCTAATACCCTTGGGCCCCAGAAGAATTCTTAACGGCCCAATCCAGCTAAAGCAGACAAGGAAGATCGTCGTCCCATTTCCTTATGTTGGGGTGGATGGTTCTGTTTATTTTAAGAACTGTGGATAAGTTTTCTTTTAAGGGATACAATACAAATGTAGCTTTGGGCAGAAACTAGAGAATGTAAACTCAGGGATTGCTACTTTTCCTTTCCTTTTTGTATCCTTCTTAGATATAGTAATACATAGAAATTAGAGAAATAGACAAACAGATAGATTGGCAAACTTACTCTTAAACAAAATTTTACAGCTATATTTTTACATTGATAGAAATGTTTGTAATTGATACAAAGTTGAAGCTGTAATCTTTTCATTGGTATAGAATGCATTTTACACAAATCACGGGTTTTCAATGGTATACTTTCTTGTTGATTTATAATTGAGATTAATATTGCTACTTTTAACATGGGCATTGTGCCTCCACTATGCATCTAAGAATACAAGTCTTAGACCCGGTCCTATAACTGCTGTTATACATTATTTTTTAGTTGATTAACCAGTACCAGCTAAGGGTCAGATGGCAAGGTTATGGTTCTAAGTTAGTTTAGATGGGTTTTTGTAAATACTTGATTAGAGAGGGCCAGCGGTACTCTATGTAAACAGTTCAGAAACATCCTATGTAGATAGGAAATCTTCAAGGGCATCAGAAGTCCAAAGAATAACCTGTTTATGGACATTTCTTCATCTAGATCATTTTACTAGAGACGTGTCTGCAACTGACAGGGCCGCTTAGACTCGAAGAAAAACTAGAGCATCAATGGAGATGATCAAATCGTAGTAACGCAGCCACTGAGCAAATTGCTTCAATTCATCTACAGACAAGACACTGTCCAGAAAGGGACAAATTATGCAGAATAGTCGACTGATAATCTCTGCCGAGGCAGGGTGATCAGCCCTTCAAAATCTGCATTGATAAGGTCTGTCAGATGATCCTGGGCCAGAAGGCTGAAGACTGATGCTCCAGCATATTAAGGAATAAGGTGACTGTCCAGGTGATCAGCAGTCTTTATAAAATTGGCTAAGCTTGGAAGCCATGTTTTGTGCTTCCTATGTTTTCAGGTAATATTAATCATTCTTGGATTTCTGATGTGGTTGGAGACTAGTAGTCTCATAGACAACCCGAATGGTTTAGTATTGAGAAAGATGATAAATCTGTTAGAGTAGTTTTAGGGTGGCATAGGATCTAGAACCAGGATATAGTCAAGTATAGTTTTTAGTATAGATGACATGGTTAATGAACAAAATTGATGGACTGGGTGATCAGCGTATTGTTGGTTTTATAAATTGCAGAATGGTAATAATGATGCTTAGTTCACCTATGTATAGGAAAAAGTTTTTTAACTGGACAAAAAGGGGGAAATGTTGTGGTTTGCCTTGCCAAGATGTGGTGTGGATAACATGGTTGGTGAACAGAGTTGGTGGACTGGGTGATCAGCATATTGTTGGTTTTGTAAATTGCAGAATGGTAATAATGATGCTTAGTTCACCTATGTATAGGGAAAAGGTTTTTAACTGGACAAAAGGGGAAATGTTGTGGTTTGCCTTGGGGTTTTCTCTGAATTTGTTAAATAAAGGCAAGAGCGTGAGATTTGGGCAGAGGTAGGAGTTGGGAGTGAGAGGGGATTAGATTCAGAGGTTAGGTTGACAGTTGACAGTTGGAGACAGTTGAGCGAGTGGAACCTGAGCAGGGGGGTGAGGATTGACAGTTGAGGGAGGAGGGTTGAGAAGGCCAGGAGGAGAAGAGAGGGAGTTGGAGAGACGATGGGGAACTGAGAGGAGTTAAAGGTACCAGGGGAGAAAGAAGCTGGAGACTTGGTAAAATAAAAGGTGCAGGGATGAAGTAATTTGGGAACTGGGATTAGGACAGTGTAATGTGGATCTGCCAAATCTAGACGCTGGATTGCTTTAATGCTAAATGAGTGTGTTTTTTTTTTTTTAAGAAAAAGAGTCTCAATTTAAGTAAGTGTGGCTGGGCTGAGTTTATACCAGATATCCAGCAGATATCTGGGGCACTGAGGTGTGAACCCCTAGCAGGTAAAAATACCAGTTGTATGCTCTTTTAATGTAAGAGTCTCAGTATAAGAAAGTGTGTGGCTGGGTTGTGTTTCTGCCAAGATATCAGAAGATATCTGGGGCGAGGTGTGGAACCCTAGCAGGAAAAAACACCCTGAGGAAAACATTCCACCCCGGTTTTCGTTTATACATTTTTACTTTTACTTTATTTTTATTTATTTACGACAACATCATAGCAGCTCACAACCATCTGCAACTCTAGTTCTAGGACTCCAAGCCTTTGTCTGGCCTCCACGGGCACTGAGCATGCACGTGGCACACGACCATGCATGCAGGCAAAACACCCACGTGCATAAGAGAAAGAAATTTACAGTTAGTGACTGAAGTATGTTCTCCCATTTGCCTTTATACCTTGGAGAGAAAGGTTTCTGCAGTTTTGATAGTGTTATTAAAATAAAGAAACAATTTAGCTATGCCTTCAAGTTGCATGTCATCAGTCTAAGCAACATGTAGCTAAAATATCTCATTTAACAAGCAAAGAACACAGCTCACTCCTCACATTATCTGTACTTACCGGTATGGACATATTAAATAATGTTATTTTTGTAATTCTCTTCTTTCCATTTTACGTCTGCCCCAGTTTTATTTGCTGAATGTAATTTTATTTCTGGTTAATCAGAGAAAAAAATCTAAGTTTATATTTAGTGCGTCTTTATTATTTGTCTTCACTTAATTTCCTGGCAATTCTTTGTGTTTTTCTGAGACAAGATCTCATGGCATAGCCAGAGCTGTCCTGGAATTCACTCTGTAGCCCATTGTCTCAAATTCCTGGCAGTTCTCCTGCCTCAGCCTCCCAGGTGCTGGAATTACGCCCAGTCTAACAATTTGTTTTTGTTTTACTTTCCAAAAGTATCAGTTCAAGACAACTGGGAGATTGAAAGGAATGAACAGTTCCTGCTCAGAGAGTATGGGAAACAACTGGCCTCTGAAGAACTTCCGTTCTCTCGAGGTGGACTCCAGACCAGGAATCACTTCCCTCATGTGTATACGTCTTAGATGCTTTCAGGTTTCAAGAAAGGAAGCCTGCTGGGTTTAGCCCTTTTACTAAAAAGGCTGGTGGTGAGCTGGGGCAGGGTAAAGGGATGGGAACAAAGGCACAGGAGGCCTTCTGCATCCTCAATGTTCTCTGTGATGACAGCAGGTGCTCAGCCAATCCCACCACCTGGTCCTTACCACACTGAATGTTATTTTTATCTCTTCCCAGTCCCCGCGCTCCTACCTGACTCCCCCACCATGCCACCAGTTCACACACCTCAGTAGAGAAAATAGGAGTGATTCTCCCTCAAAGTTGTGGTTTCCATTAGCAGAACCATTTGCATCATCTCCAAGGCTCTAGAGAGAATGAAAAGATAGACTCCCTGTTTAAAAATTATTTAAGAAGGATTGGAGACGTGGCTCACTGCTGAAGAGCACTGGCTGCTCTTCCAGAGGACCCAGGTTCGATTCCCAGCACCCACATGGCAGCTTACAACCTGTAGCTCTAACTTCAGGGGATCTGGCACCTTCGCAGACATACACTGAGGCACTGGGGCAGGGTAACCAATGCACATGAAAAAGTAAAATAAATAAACCTTAAAAAGAACAATATTCTTTTTTAAAAACTACCAAGAATTTCAAGATCGTGACATCAGAGCATTAAAACTAATGCTATGCTCTAGCATGAGGTACAACGTGAGGTGCACACAGCCGGCCGATCGATGAAGGCAGTTCTGCAGCCATACTACACAGATGCATCCCCAGGCCTGGCCTGGCCTTGGCACATGATGCAGAATTTTAATGTATGTAAACAAGTGACCCTAACAACCCCATTTTAACGTCATTAATCTATTCTCCAAATACAGTCACATTCTGCTGTCCAGAAGAAGTCGAGATGCCAGCATTATGATTGGAAGAAATGCAGCTCAGCTCATAATATTTGTGGAAGTAATTTTGGCAGGGCTCTAAGCTCTCCTCTAATAAAGAGGGTAAATATTTCTCAAAGGTTATGAGGGAAGATGTTAAACATCCAAAGGTATCCAGTTGTCACATAGGCTCTAACTTGTATCTCAAGGGCACAGAGGGATAAAAATGACAGGCAGGCTTTTTAAAAAAAGAAGGGGGAAAAAAAGCCTTTATCACAATGTTTGTGTTGGCCTCACACTGTAGCACCCTCATTGCATGCCCAGCTCTTCCCTGCCTGTGACGAGGGCCAGGAAGGGAGACCAGAGCAAGCTGCTGGATTACTGCAATTCACGCCAACGAAGTTACTACACTGCAAGGAGAAACCGTTTCACATCCAAGCTACATGGTTTGACCCCTAAAGAAAAACAGTTGCTTGTGGTTTAAATGCAGCCCTCAAAATTCGTATGTTGGAAACTCCCCTACACTGAGGGCTGAGACTTTGAAGAGGTGGCACACCCTTTGATATTTGTCCTAACATTATGGTAGACCAAGAGAACTGGGACTGAAGACACATCTCTTTCCTGACCAAGTATTAACAGCAACCATTCTTGAGCGCACAAAACTCTCCTTAGTTCTCCCCACAGCACCACCAGCCCCTGCCATGAAGAATGGGAGCCGATTAGTCATTTCATTTACGTGTGGTTTTTCTTACCATTCTTAATGTGAGGTAGGTCCTCACCAAGACAACTAGAGCTAGGGTTTACAGATGGGCCACACTGAAAGCTTTTCCTGCTTAGAAAAACGCCACTATTGTCTTAGATTCATCCTTTTGTGTTATAGGGATAAAAATATTTTGTAGTTTTCTCTGTTTTATCCCATTGTCTTGATAATTTGATAACCTATTCGTGTTTTTGTTTAATTCCATCATTTCAGTTCCTATAATGGTCGCCAGTTAAAACTGGTATGTTCCGGGGTTGGGGATTTAGCTCAGTGGTAGAGTGCTTGCCTAGCAAGCGCAAGGCCCTGGGTTCTGTCCCCAGCTCCGAAAAAAAGAAAAGAAAAAAAAAAAACCTGATATGTTCCCCTCTTCTAATGAATAATGGCTTTCAGAATCACAGGACCTCTTCAAGATCCCATTGTTCGACATTGTCACATTCAGGGTAACATTTCCAACATATAAAATCGTGGGGACACATTAAGCCATAGCATTACTTTTTTTCCTTTTGAGGATAAATGCCTGCAATTACAAGTAGAGGGTGTCTTCTTGTGGTGAAGTGGCTTTGATCATTGGCTTGGGTTGTGACTGAGGAGTTGATGCTTTGGTCTGTTTCAGGCAAGGTGAGTGAGAAAAGAGAAATACTATACTATAGAGGATGGTATAAAGGCACATAAGTAACATATTTCAGTAGCATAGAAGTTAACCACAGTAATGTTAGCTGACAATAATAGAACCTAAATATCAATGTATTAAAAGGTCACTTTTCCTTCTACTAAGTATCTAGAGATAGGAAAACCATGACTAAGTGAAGCTTATATTTAGCACAGCCCTTAGGGACACATGCACTTTGAACTCACAGCTTTGCCCTCTCTAGATAGTGCCCAAGGTCCAATGTGACAATGAAGTGTGAAATGTGAATTTTATGTGTATGGGTGTTTTGCCTGCTTGTACCTGATGCTCGTAGATGTCAAAAGAGGGCATTAGGGTCCATGGAACTGGAGTTAAAGACATTTGTGAGCGACCACATGTACTGGGAATTGAACCCAAGTCGTCTTAACTACTGAGCCAACTCTCCGGCCCCTTGAACTCTGGTTTTTAGAAAGTGTAAAATAAGATACTTGGCATGAAGAGAGTCCCACTGACCCTAGGACACTGAGTAATGCTTGAGTGACAATGAGTCTACCCAACGACTTGTTCCGAGAACCAGAGTGGGGTATCGGAGCTGGGTTACTCACTAATCCTATGACAATAAAGCCCCACCCCGGCACCTTGAATAGTAAGCAGAACTCACAGTAATATGATTACTAAAGCTTCGCATCTTCAGCCAATTGGGATGCAGTATAAGGAGGAGGTGGACTAGGTGGTGGCGGTGATGTTTGAATAGCAGGAACAAGCCGAATAATTGTGAAGTGAGCTGAATTCTGTTGATGGAGTTATACACTTTGCAAGTCTCAGAGTACTAGTTTGTCACTGTAGCACACACTGGGAAATCACTGACCTGTCCTGATCAGCCTAATTTCCTGAGGCCTAAAGCTGCAGGCACAGGGTCCTGTAAGAACTGCGTTCCTGAGAGAAGACATACGCTTTCAGGGCTTCACAGGTCCATATGGTTCACTGAAGGTGGAGGAGGGGCAGTCTAAGAGACATTTGGGTTGAAATGCCAGCAGGACTGCACTTCCCCAGAGTCGGCCGATGTTACAGGACAGTGACGTTTTCCCCATGCTGTGACTTGCAACCCTCGTGGAGCTTGAGGTGAGGTGCTGGACAAAAGATGGAACACGACAGCGGATGGCTTCTTGAAATAGAAAGGATGGATCTGTGGCCTTTGGGACTTACCAAAGGCATGGCTTAGCACAATGTCAGCTCGCTTTCGGGAAACTCTACAATTAAGATAATGTATTAGAGATTTTTTTTTTGTTACCTTCTCTTAGAAGTGCCACTTAAAAATAAAGAGGAGAGAATGTCAACATTTGCGTGACCTTTATCATTTTCCTCTAAGTGTACTGGGGCTGTGAGAACAGTTGCATTCACAGAAGAACATTTGCATATTTATGCTGGATTGGTTTCTAAAAAAGAGCGTTATGGTAACAAATAGAACTCAGTTTAAAACCTGCCCCCAAAAGAATGGATGAAGAAATTCTGGCATTTAATAAAATACAAAGAATACTGCTTTAAATGGAATGAGCTCTTGAAACTCTCCAAACATGAATAAGTAAAAAAAAAAACTTACTAAACCAAGAAAAGCAACACAAAAGGAATATTATCTATATGAACCCATTCATAAGACACTCTAAGACCAGCACAGCCTATGGTAAAAGAAACTGGACCAGTGCATGCTCTGAACAATGAAGGCAGGCGTGCTTTGTGTTTGAAACACTGGTCATACACTGGTCTTTGCCAAAACTATTTTAAGAATTTTTTTAGATTGTGCGCTCTCTCTCTCTCTCTCTCTCTCTCTCTCTCTCTCTCTCTCTCTCTCTCTCTCTCTCTCTCTGTGTGTGTGTGTGTGTGTGTGTGTGTGTGTGTGTAGTGTGTGTGTGTGTGTGATCAGATCCACTTAGAGCTGATGAGTGGTTATGAGTCACCTATGGGTGCTGAAACTCAAACTCTGGTCTCCTGAAAGAAGAACAAGTGCTCTCACCACGGAGCCATCTCTTCAGTCCCCCGTGCAAGCCGTTTAACCAGCAGACCTTGCTCCCTCCATCTCCAGCAAGCTCATGGATTCCTAGTAATCTCCAGCATGCATCAGGATAGTTAGACCAAAGCTGCTGAGCATGCTGCTCTACTAAGCCACTAAAAACAAGCAGTTGTAAAGACATAAAACACAGAATGGCCTAGAGCAGTGGACCTTGAAGTCAAGTCCAAGCTGGATGCCCAGAATCAGCTGAAAGAAAATTACCAAGAAACTTGAGGGAGGGAGGGAGGGGCACTGCCTAGCCAGTAGATACCACCGATGTATTGTGATTTTCTTTCCTCTGTTAACGTCAAAAATTCATGGAACATTTTGGAATATGGTCTCTGGGATGGTCAATCGATTTGACTCCAGGATAAACTCTCTATCTCTTCCACCTCTTTGAGGTGAGAGTTGTGTTTGTGTTGAGGAAGACAAGAGACAGTCTCAGGTGTCCATCCTTCCCTCGACTCCCACCTTATTTGTGACCGGGTCTCTCTTGTTTTCTGCCCTGCGCACACAGACTAGCTGGCCCTCAGGTTTCTGTGAATGCTCCTGTCCCCACTTCCCAGTTCCCCACAGGAGCACTTGGGTTACAGGCACCAGTGCTTTTTCATGTGTGCACAGTTGGCTTTTCCATGAGTTCCAGAGATTCAAACTCTTGTTCTCCTCAGTGCAGGGCAAGCAAGCACTTCTACCCACTGAGCTATCTCACCAGGATCACCATTGCTTCTATTTTTTATATGGTAAGTTTATCCTGCTTCTCTGTTGAAACTGCTCATTAGTTCCAAGAGTTTTCTGCTGATGTATTCAGTCTTTTATGTACAGGATGATGTCATCTGCAAATGGGTAATTTGACTTCCTCCTTCCCTCTTTGTGTGCATACCTTCTGTTTACCTCTCTTGGCTTATTGCTCTAGCTAGGGCCTTAGTAAGGCTATATTGGATGTGAGTGGAAAGCATACACTGCACCCTTGTCTGGTTCAGATGTTAGGAGAAATTGTCTCATTCCCCATTCAGCACAATGGTGGTTATGGATTTGTCGTAACATAACATTTAGTGTGTTGAAGTATATTTCTTCTCATCCTAGCATCTTCAAGGCTTTCATCATGAACAACTGTTCATGAAGTCTTTGTCGCTGTCTGAGCATTGATGGAAATCGAAGGACCTTGAGCCTATGTATGCACACTTACTGATTTGCATATGTTGAACCAAATTTGTATCTCTGTAGTAAAAGGAACTTAGTCACAGTTCTCTTAGCACTTCTTAATGTGTTCTTGAATTTGATTTGTAAGCATTTTACTGAGAATTTTCCGTGTGTGTGTGTGTGTGTGTGTGTGTGTGTGTGTGTGTGTGTGTGTGTGTGTGTGTGTATTATGGGCTGCTGAGAATATGTTTCTGTTGGATGCAGCATTCTGTGATTACCTGTTAAGTCCACGTGCTAGCCCCTAAGAAAATGCTACAGCAGAAACCATCACTTTGTATACTAATTCTAAAAACTAAGAGCCAGGTGATGGTGGCACATGCCTTTAATCCCAGCACTGGGAGGCAGAGGCAGGTGGATCTCTGTGAGTTCAAGTCTAGCCTGGTCTATATAGTGAGTTCCAGGACAGCCAGGGCTATATAGTGAGAACCTGTTTCAACAAATAAATAAAAACTAAGAAGAAAATGAATTTTTCCTCTGATCACCACAGAAACACCATAGCACACAAACCAATGAAATAAAAATATTAAGCATTTGCTATGGCTGTGCAAGAAACATGGAAAATTACGTGTATTCTATATGAAAATCACAGTGAAAACCAAAGCCTTTTTTCTCTTAATTATCTTTTCCTTCTACTATTAAACAAGTCACTTTCCACCCCCACTTTCTTCTCAAGTAAGACACCATATTTTTTCTCTAGGTCACTAAGACCCACGTGTATGCATCACTAAGAATTGTTTTTCCAGAGCTGGAGAGATGGCTCGGTGGTTGGTGGTTGAGAGCACTCACTGCTCTTGTGAAGACCCGGGTTTCACTCTCAGCACCTATGTGGCAGCTCACAATCATCCGTGTACACACACACACACACACACACACACACACACACACCAATAGAACTGATAAAGGCATACTTTGATCATGTATGGGACACATGTTAATAAGGGAAATTAGCATTCTGAAACAAATATTTGTGTAGTGATTTCAAACTTTAACCCTCAAACCACCCTGTTTTTCTCTATATTGCTTTCTATTTAGAGACTTAATCCCCTAACTGTGAACAAGGTAAATTTAGTAAACACATATCGGAGAGATATATTTGATTCGTGTGATATCAATACTGGGAGATGGGGCATCAAGTCCCCAAGTCTGCTTTCACCTCAGCTGTCATTCAGTTACCATCTTCTTACTCTGTACTGATTTACTGATTTGTCCAAGAATTCATTCCACTGCTAGCTTGAGTCAGGAAAATTGTGGGGTGCTATCTAGGACCCCATGTGACCACAGGGTCCATCGATGTATCTGAAGGCCACACTGTGGCATGCACGACTCCGTAAGTCACAGACTCATGGCCACCACATAACATTCTTCACTGAAGGGTCTTAGGCTTAGAACTCAATGGGCACAGCGAGAAAGACTGTTCTCAGAGATTTATTAGACAAGTTAACTCCATGGACATACGGACAGACAACAACAGCATCATGGGGACTCTGGTGAGAGCTGAAATCCATGGGGCAGAGAAGGAGCCCTTCTTGTAAGTTTCAGAGGAAAGAGGTAGTTGCACGTAGTCAGGCCATGTCTGAGTCTGGGACAGCGGAGACCAGGGAGGGACAGAATGCTGCAGTAGGGATCTGTGACTCTGAGGATGTGGAGAGGAGCCTATTTGTTAAATGTGCCTAGCGTGTGAATGGGAGATGTGATGCCAGCAGTGCCCCTCTCATGTGGTAGGAGCCACATGTAACTTCCATGGGAGAAATAAGATTGACACTTGCCATTCTCCTGGACTCCAGGTGCCTTGGAAATCTATTTCCAGATTCCTGGTAGACTGTCTCTCCCTGCTGCAGCAAGGATCCCAGAATCAAGGATAAGAATGAGGGTAGAGAGGGCTGCAGGTGGGCAAACTTAAACAGTGTCCAGCAGCCCTGGTGCCCAGGGAGTCTGTTGCAGATTGACAGGCATGCTCTTGGTACAGCTTGTCCGAAACTGGGGGCTAGAGAGAAAAGAGGAAGTCAGCTCCAGGGAAAGGGAAGTGTGGCCTGATTAAACCCCATCTCAGGATTCAAGAATCTGAGATCTCCTTGAGTTCCAACTTGAGAACATTCTAGATTCTAGATGGCCCTTCCACCCCGTTCCACACACAGCTACTGTTTCTGTCATGTCCCTTTCCCCAAGGGACACACTGAGTGTCCCTCTCAGTAGCTTGCACGTTTGCTCCTCACTTCTGTCGGCCAGCCCCTCCTTTCTTCTGTGAAGGCAAGAACCTTCTCATTGGCTCGCTTTACAGCAAATCCTGCATTTCTAGCCCTCCTCGGGGTTTATGAGAAAAGGAGATCATTGCAAAGAAGTTGCTCACGAGTGAGCTAAAGTTAGACATCACACAAAGGTTTTTACAACCACAGAAATTTGCGAAAGTAATTTTCCATTACAAAGATCATTTCTGAGTCATTTCTCTGATAGGAAAGGCATTTTTTTCTTCCGTAGGTAAGGTTTTTACTTTAAGCAGGTAAAATCAAGGCGTACCTTCTTGTTTACAGTCACCAAATGATGACTTCATCATAGGATCTGGAGTGTAATTACAGAACGTACTAGAGTGGGGCTGGAGCTCTCCCTCAGTGGTGAGAAAGCCCTGGGCTCACTCCACAGTGCTATAGAAAGTAAAAGTGAATAGAAAATGATGTGCAGGGGTTGGGGATTTAGCTCAGTGGTAGAGCGCTTGCCTAGAAAGCACAAGGCCCTGGGTTCGATCCCCAGCTCCGAAAAAAAGAAAAGGAAAAAAGAAAAAAAGAAAAAAAGAAAATGATGTGCAATTGTGGAATAACTTATCCAAGAGTTAGCTCTTTTATTTTTTACTTCTCTTTATGAAAACAATAAAAAATTGACAATTATTTTCTTTTTTTTAATCCCCAGGTGTATGTATGGGGACAGGTGACAAAGCCAGATCCATGTACTTTCTCCCCAGGCATGGCAGGGTCTTTCTAAAAAACTAATTCTAGGGGCTGCAATGACTCAATGGTTAAGGACATTCTTCCAGAAAACCTGGATTTGATTCCCAGCACCCAAGGAGGATTCAGTGCACTGTCTGGCTTCTGTAGGCAATATACATAAATAGTGCATGACGTACATACTGGGAAAATATCCATAAACCCCAAAATAAATAAATCTTTAAAAAGAAAAGAAACTCTAGACATTAAAGTGAAAAGTTAAATAGTAATATGTGAGTGGATAAGAAAACTGCCCCAAGGAATGGACAGCTTTCATCACTGTACTTACTCTCTCTCTCTTTCTCTCTCTCTCTCTGTATCTCTGTCTCTGTTTCTGTCTCTGTCTATCTCTCTCTCTGTGTGTCTGTGTCTCTGTCTCTCTCTGTCTCTGTCTCTGTCTCTCTGTCTGTCTCCGTTTCTGTCTCTATCTCTCTCTGTGTGTGTCTCTGTGTCTGTGTCTCTCTCTGTCTTTGTGTCTCTGTCTCTCTCTGTCTCTGTCTATCTCTCTCTGTGTATCTCTGTGTCTCTGTGTCACTGTGTCTCTGTATCTCTCTGTCTCTGTCTATCTCTCTCTGTGTATCTCTATGTCTCTGTGTCTCTGTGTCTGTGTCTCTGTCTTTGTGTCTCTGTCTCTCTCTGTCTCTGTCTATCTCTCTCTGTGTATCTCTGTGTCTCTGTGTCACTGTGTCTCTGTCTCTGTCTATCTCTCTCTCTGTGTATCTCTATGTCTCTGTGTCTCTGTGTCTGTGTCTCTGTCTTTGTGTCTCTGTCTCTCTCTGTCTCTATCTCTCTCTGTGTATCTCTGTGTCTGTGTCTCTCTGTGTCTCTGTCTCTGTCTCTGTCTCTCCCCCCGCCCCCCAGCGGGAGAGTTTTAAAGACCTTCAGGGTTTAAGCATAGCAGCACTGCCTATAATCCTGGCACTCAGGAAAGAGACAAGAGAATGGCTAGTTGAAGGCCAACCTGAACTACAAAGTGAGCCTTTGCCTCTAAAACACATGAACAAAAACGAAGTGTGGAATTCAAGAAGAAAGAGTACCAAGCCCCCTTTAGCCATTTAAATTGTATGTACAAGTTGTGATGGTGTGACTATCTGTCCATCTGTACCTGTTTCTGCCTGTCTGTCTGTCTCTCCTTCTCTCTCCCTCTCTGCCCCCTCTCTCTGTGTGTGTTGCCTATGTATCTATTTTGAGTGGGTCAGAGAGGAAGACAAACTGAGGGGAAAGAACAAGAGAAGTCAGCCACCTACTCCAGCAGCTGTGTAATATCTGCATGTCACACAGGAGGGGAAAAACTGTCTAGCTGTCACAAATGCGATACAGTTACTGACAGTGCATGATGTTACAGAACTACATCTGTGCTCACCAGCAGGCACAACCACAACCACAACCTATGCCTGCATTTATTCTTGTTGATTTATTCATCTAGTAAATATTTATCAAATCCTTATCCTTTGTGTGTGTGTGTGTGTGTGTGTCTGTGCGTGTGTGTCTGTGTCTGTGTCTGTGTGTCTGTGTCTGTGTCTGTGCTGTGTCTGTGTGTGTGTGTGTGTCTGTGTGTCTGTGCGTGTGTGTCTGTGTCTGTGTGTGTCTGTGTGTCTGTGCTGTCTGTGTGTGTGTGTGTCTGTGTCTGTGTGTGTGTCTGTGTCTGTGTGTGTGTGTGTGTGTCTGTGTCTGTGTCTGTGTGTGTGTGTGTGTGTGTGTGTGTCTGTGTCTGTGTCTGTGTCTGTGTCTGTCTGTTTCTGTGTCTGTGCTTTGCCAGGAATCAAAGGCACGAGTTAGGGAATGGTTGATCACCGAGCTCCATTCTCAGCCCAAAAAGGAACCTACATCCATGAAGCCCATAAGCAAATAAGGCAGGCAGACATGATAATTACCAAATTCATCATTATAAACAGTGAAGGAATATCTATTGAACTAGGAAAGGCATAATCTGGGAGTGCTCTACTCTGGAAGCTCAGCAGATAAAACCACTTTTGCCACCAAGCCTGGTGACCTGGATCCAATCTCTGGGGCCCACATAGTAGAAGGAAAGAAGCAACTCTGACAAATTACCCCCAGACCTCTTGCCCTGGAGCACATGGACACACACACACACACACACACATACACACACACACACACACACACACACACCACATGTGCATGTGTATGTGTGTGTGATGACTAAATTTGAAAATATTCAATAAGAGATGGGAACCTCTTCAGGTTGGGAATCAAGGTTATCCTAGAGAGATGAGGTCTCCTTAGAACCACAGTGCTAGGCCAGACTGATTCTAGGATGAGGGCTAGAATCTTTGGATCTGAGACGTCAGCTTCAAATACTTGAAAGCTGGATGAAGGAAACTTGGGTTGATCTTAATGCTGCTGGCAGGAGGGTCACTGAGTGGCTCTAGAAATTAGTCACACAGCAAAGCTCATACCCACCTCCAGCTGAATCCAGGAGATGAGAGTTACAGAATTATGGTGAATCAGCCTGCTTACCAGTTCTGGCAGGTCACTGGACCCCTGCAAAAGCCTATGCAAAGGTAGTGAGGACTCCAATGGGGTACCCTCCCATGTTCATTAGAAGATCATGAGCTTCTCCTTCCCTGGAGAGGATTAATTGGTGGTAAGTGTAACTTGGACCACAGCTAAATGACGAATCAGGATAGTAAACAACTCCTGTCCCTCTTGGGGCTTGAACTTTGGCAGTTTAAGTAGTAAGCTTTGTGTAAGAAGTGCAGGGCCTATAGGTAAGTGTTTCCTTTGTGCTGACACAGATCTTCTTTTGTGTGTAGTTCAGATGTGCTAGTAGGCCCTCTGTGGTTTTTTCCCCAGGTGAGGCTCAGGGGTGGGAAGGTAATGCCAGTTTTTGACAGAAATGAGATCTGGTATCACAGAAACGGATGTAAGTAGAGGCAAGTGGCAAGAGCAGTCTGCTATCCAAGGAGCAGAAGAGACAGGTCCTTGGAATGCTTCTGGACCAAGACAGAAATTGACATAATAGAATTACAATTCTCCCGGGACACTGAGGCAGAAGGATAACTAGTTTATCCAGCACAAGCTTCAAAGTGACTTCAAGGCCAGGTTGTGGCTACATAGCGAGACCATTTCCAAAAGAAAAACATTCTAATTTTCCATAACCCACTCATTAGTTTTTATCGAATTAAACTCCTCAATACCGGACGTTTTGAAAAGAAATCTATTTAGTGGGTATTTGGATCATACCCAACACTGAGAAAAGAGACCACTGTCGTTCAAACTTCCCACTTGCGGGCAGCAGACCTGCAACATGGCCTCCCGTCTGCGTCTGCTTATTCGGCAGGAGCTGCACAGGGCAGGAGTGGGCTCTGAAGCATCATGTACATGGTCGGGATGGGAACCTTCACAGCCCATTCTTGCTGTACCCCTAGGTGTGTCCACCATGACGCACCACTGCCTTTTGATTCTCCTACCCTAAGGCTCCTTCATTCTATGGGGAAACCATTCCAACCTAGGGAAGCAAGGCTTATAATGAACTATGAGAAGCCAGGCACTTTGCTGATAAGACTCAAGTGACTAAGACAAAAATTCCTCTCCTTACTATACTTTAAAACCAAACATTAACTTGTCCTTAGGTCGTCTCTTTCTCAAGGAAGTTAAACAAGCTAGTTTTCACTTCACTTTTCCAAACTTTATAATTAGGTAATCATGGTTGCCCAACAAAGACATCTACAATAGAAAAAAATCAATTTTGTAACTTTGTGTTTGCTTTTTAGATTACAAATGAGTTCAAGGGCATTCAGGGTAGCATGACTGTAGACTCTTTTTAGTATCACAGTTCTGTTATTTAGAATAAATCTTAACAAAGTTATCACATGTTATACTGGTTTTTAATTTGAAGAAAACTTGCTGTGTTTTCCTGAATCTTCAAGTCTAAATGACAGTCATAAAAAATTATGTGAATTATAGGTATTTTGTCATATATGTATCTGTGTACCATGTGAGGGCCTGGTATCCTCAGAAACCAGAAACCTTGAAACTGGAGTTACAGGTGCTTGTGGGATGCCATGTGGGTGCTGGGAATCAAACCTGACCCATCTCAAAGAGTAGCCAGTGATCTTAGTGACTGAGACATCTCTCCAGCTCATAGGGCAATTTTTTATTTTTGTTTCTTTTTCTTTTTAAAATTTTTATTTTTATTTTTATTTTTGAGACAGTCATTGTATAGCCCTGGCTGGACTCTAGATCAATGGCTCCTAAGCTGTGAACTTTTAATACACTTAGTTCTTCATGTTGTGGTGATCCCAACCATAATAAAAAAAACATTTTAAAGGCTGGAGAGATGGCTCAGAGTTTAAGAGCACTGACTGCTCTTCCAGAGGTCCCGAGTTCAGTTCCCAGCAACCACATGGTGGCTCACAAACATCTGTAATTGAATCTGAAGACAGCTACAGTGTACTCATATAAATAAAGTTAAATTAAAAAAACATTTTTTTTTTCAGAGCTGGGGACCGAACCCAGGGCCTTGCCTTGCTAGGCAAGCGCTCTACCACTGAGCTAAATCCCCAACCCCCTTAAAAAAACATTTTAAAAATTAAAAAGGAATTCTCAAAGAATAAATAAAATACTTTATGTATGTATTTATACGGACACACACATGGCAGAAACTTCAAGCATGCTACATAGTTTTTGTTGTCTTGACACAGCCGGGGTCATTGAAAAGAAAACTTCAACCGAGAAATGCCTCCATCAGATTGGTCTGCAGGCAAATCTGTAGGGATTTCCTTGATGGATAATTAACATTGGAGTGGTACACTGAGGATGGTACCATCCTGGGCGGTATAAGAAAGCAGACTGAATAAGTCATGGGGAGCAAGCCAGTAAGCATCATCCTTCCATGGCCTCTGTTTCAGTTCCGGCCCCCAGGTTCATGCCTTGAGTTCCTGCCCCAGTCTCCCTCAATAGCCTATGATTGACATACACACACCAAAGTAACCATTCTCCTCCCCAAGTTGCTTTTAGTCATCACGTTCATCACTGCAATAGAAATCTAACTAAGATACCAAGATAGTCTATGTTTCACCATCCTTCCAAATAGTTCTGACTTGCTGGTCTAAAGAACTCCTAAATCATACAGCATTCATGAATTACAAGATTAAATAGCCTCACAATATTAATTATCTCAAATGTCTATTGCTAGATGGATGAATAAACAAAATATGGTAATTCATGCGATGAAATATTATTCACATGAGCACACCATGATAAGACTGCTAAGCAATGAGCCGGGCATAAAAAGACAAATAATGAATGATTGCCCTCAAATGAGGCGCTGGGAAGAGTCAAATTCATACAGATAGAAAGTGAAGGTTGTGTGAAGTGGTCAGCGTGTAAGACAGCCATTGCCAAGGCTGATGATCAGAGTTCCATCCCTGGACCCACAGAGTGAAAGGAGAGAGCAGACCCACAAGTGGTCCTCTGTGGCATGCACACCTTCATGTCTGCACACAACAGGTACACACATGCCTACACACAGCAAATAAACATGTACACCTCCATGCCTGCACACAAACAGGTACACACATGTCTATACATGGTAAATAAATATGTACACCTACATGCCTATACACAACAAATTTATTTATTGTTAATTTAAAAAGAAAAGGAAGCGTTTGCCCATGTCTGGGGCAAGCGGAGACTAGAGAGAGTTTATTAAGTAGACTCAGGCTCCCTGTTTTGCAGAAAAGGTTTCTAGAGACTGGTTGCACAATCTGAGTGTACTTCATAGCACCAAATGTCTACTTAAATGCTGAAATGGCCAGTTTTAAGTTTTGTGTATTTTACAAAATACACAAAAAGGGTATATAAAGGGTCTCAGTGAATTTTACTGTATGGGTCATAGTGGATACTGACTCAAATATACAAACATATAAACTTTAAGACTTTAAAAAGGAACCAAAGCCAGTTGTAAATTTCAGGGGGGAAAATGAGGGTAATTGCATACTTAAATGATATTAAATTATTATTGCCTGGTTTTCAGTTCTTATTTTAGGGATTTATCTTATTATTTATTTGTGCATATGTGTGGGCCTCTGTGTGTGCATGGTTGCTCACACGGGCCAGATGAAGCTGTTGGAACCTATGGAGTTGGGGCGCTGACATCTAAACTTTGATCCTCTGGAAGAACAGCCAGTGCTCGTAACCACCAAGCCATCTCTCCAGCCCTCGTCTAGATTTCTGGTGTAACGTGGTGTTGTCTTGTTTAAAACTTTGGCTTTTATAAATAAATACAAAGATAAAAGGGCTTTCTGAATAGAGCTCGGTTTAAAGTACGCAGTGGATGGGGACATAGGTCGAGCTGGCTATGAGTTGATAGTAGCCGAAGCAGGTTTATGGGCATGTTCATTTCTTTTTCCTCAACACACCGATACATGTATGTATTATGTACATATAACTATATGTACCACACAGTCCACATAATAAAATGGATTAATAGATAAAACTTGATATCATTATGTTAGGCTTACAAGTGGGAATAACAGAGAACTGTGTGTGTATGTGTGTGTGTGATATACATATACAATTCAGATATATAATACTATTTTGCTTGAATATGAGTGGCATCTGACTTCTAAAATTGTCTATTTTTATGTGTATAGATGTTTTGACTGCATGTATGTCTATGTAGCACATGCATGCGTGGTGCCAGCAGAGATCAGAAGAGGTGTTGGATCCCCCACAACTGGACTTACAGATAGGTGGGAGCTGCCGGTTGGGTGCTGGGATTCGAACCAAGGTTTTCTAGAAGAGCAGCCAGTGCTCTTAACTACTGAGCCATCTCTCCAGCTCGTGACTTTTATCTTTTCTGTTAGTTACACAAAAAGCAAAGACAGAACTTTGATGTCTATTTATTCCCAGCTCACAATGACATGTTTGCTGGGTGGTAGTGATGTTTATCTTTAATATTAAATATTCAAATAGCAAAGACACTACATTCATGCCAATTTATTCTCAGCTCACAATGGCTGCTCGCTTCCAACCTTGTCAATCCATTTCCTTCTGTCAGACACCATAGAAATAAATACCTACTTGCATTTCAATTGCTCAGAAGCCAGGGTAAATAGCCCTGTACCCCCTGGCACCATCCGTTCCTGTACCCAGTCCAGAAATAACACTGGGAAATGGGTCACTAATGCACATGTCTGTCTGCTGAAAGATAGCCTGTAAGTCACAAGGTGTCAAAAACCTGTGGTCTGATGATTGCTTTGCAAACAGGACGGCACTGGAGACACGGAGGCTGAGTGTAAGGTTAAATTTATCCATGAAGGAAACAGCCAGGCCATGTTTATGAGCTGGTAGGAAACTGAAGAGTGAGACCATCATCAGGATGCTTCAAGCTATTGTCCCAGAGCTGTTGCTGAAGAAGTTAGCTGTTTCCTGCCATTGATTTCTAACCTTCGCGTGCACAGTGTGAAGTAGGGCATGGTGAGGGATATTTGGGTTTTTCTTTTTTTTTTTTTCCAAGACAGGGTTTCTCTGGGTAGCCCTGGCTGTCCTGGAACTCACTCTGGAGACCAGGCTGGCCTCAAACTCAGAGATCCATCTGTCTCTGCCTTCCAAGTGCTAGGATTGAAGGCATGGGTTACTATGCCCAGCTGAATGATTCTTAAAATGTGAGTCTGGTTAAAAGCATTCACATAGATGATTATGTTTAAAAATAAGAACTGGGCTGAAGACATAGCTCAGTTAGTTGATAGAATGCTTGCCTAGCAAACCTAAAACCCTGGGTTCAGTCCCAGCACCATATGAACCTGGAATGGTGATTCTCACCTGTGATCCCCGCACCAAAGTAGTTCAAGGCCATCCTCATACATAGAATCAGCTTGAGGCCAAGTGGGTCTAGATGAAATACTCAAAATAAACAAACAAATACATAAATAAACAAACTCATGAAAATACAACCATAACCCTACTTAAAATGTATTTTCTGTCTGAAGAGATGGCTCGAGTTAATAGCATGTATGCTCTTACAGAAGACCCAAGTTCAGTTCCCAGCACCCATGTCAAAGCTCACAACCACTTGTAATTCTAGATCTAGGGATCTGATGCCTCTGGCTGCCATAGGCCTCTTCGGTTCCCCTTACTTACATTTCTCTCTCTCTTTCTCTCTCTCTCTCTCTCTCTCTCTCTCTCTCTCTCTCTCTCTCTCTCTCTCTCTCTCTGAATAATAAAAAGTTTAAATTAAAAACGTTTTCTCTCCCTCTCAAACATCTGTCTTTGGTCCTGGCCCTCACTCTACTGGGAAATCACTTCTGGCCTGTGTTTTACAGCAGTGCTGTAGGGTTCTGAATCCAGTAAATTCAGCATTCACCTTAAGCATATTGAAAAGACTGTGTGAGCATTTCCTTCTGTTTCCTCAGGGAAAACGCTTAGTTCAGGGTAAGCCATGCAATGGCAGTACATAATAAATAAAGGACAGTGGTGCTGAGGTCAAGCCATGGTCTGGAATCAAAGTAGCTGAGTGGTCAGCTAACAATCCCTCAGCCCGCTGGGGCTCCATGCTCTTCCTTCTGCATGGAGATGCCGCTAGAAGATAATCTTTAGGGTAGCTTCCAATTCTAGGATCTTTTAAACGAGCTCACGTGTGTAAGAACTGGTATGACTTAATACGACCCGAGATACATAGACATTCCAGAAGCCAACATCCTTCAGCACAGATTGGTTCTGTCCTCTTTTTACTTACTTTACATGTAAAACACTAACAGCCAGTACAGGACATGATCAAGGGTAAGAGACGGCACCAGGGGACCGTGCCAGTGTCCTCTTTTTCACCTACAAAGATGGAATGCTTTTCTACAATTTCTTTTTAAAGAATGAGCCCAGATGAATGAGCCTGGTTAGATGTCAACTAAAATCTCCAGGAATTTCAAGGCCATCAAGTCTGTGAAGCCCGCCGAGTGTTTCTTAACTGAATACAGAGAACAGTCTTATTTGATGTTGGCACCACAGCATTTGCGGAACAAGTCAGTCCTAGGCGTTGAAGTTGCTGTGAGACAGCTCCAAGCATCAGTGCGCTCTGAGAAGTCTCAGTCTCAAGTTCCCTTTTATGAAGCGGGGTATGTGCCTCTCCAACGAGGCAAAATAACAACACACAAACTTACTACCCAAGGAGAGCTAACTGCAGTCTTCTTGCCTGAGTGTGGTGGTGTTTGCTGCTGCTATTGGGGGAGGGGCTGAGGCAGGGGAATCAAGAGCTTCAAGTTGCTCAAGTTTAAGGCTAGCCTGGGCTATATGAGACCCCATTTTATAAATAAAGTAGGTAAATAAGTGGCTGGAAGGTGGGGAAGGAAGGAACTCAGGGGTTGAAATAGACTTAAGTAGATATGGCAGCCAGCATGGGTAAAATGTAACAATCCACGTTGTTTGAATCCCAGTTAACAAAAACCAACTATGAAAAGTCAATGTTTAAGCCAAATGAAGAATATTGACTAAAGATTTAAATATGAATCAGCTAAATTTTGTTGCTTAGTTTTTGAAGATAGGAGTAATATCGTGATTTTATTCTAAAACGCTTATGGATGGCAGTATATATGGATGAAATGATATTTTAGCATAATGGAGCAGTTGCATAAGGAAGTCTTCTTAAAATGAGAAACACCAGATTATTAATTCATAAAGTTAACTGGCAAGTTAATGAGGATTCTATAATTGTGTCTATGTTTGGACATTTTTTCCAACAAAAAGAAACAAGTACCATTATCTTTAAAAACAAAAAAGAAGTGATTAGTAGGTAAAAGCAGCCCTCTTCTTCCAGACTGCCCCTACTGTGTGCTCTGCCTTGTCCTGAATTCAGATGCTAGAACACTGTGTAGTCAGAACCAGTCAACTCTATGTCTAACAATGGCAGTGACATTGGAAACTCCGTTTCAGGATCCTTGCCGAGAGCTCAGAAACTTGTAGCAGTCTTTGCAGGAAGCTGAAGACTTCTGTAGAAAGCTCTCCAGAGAAACAACTTTGTATCTGAAAATGATGCTTTGAGAGATGCCAGGCCATAGGTCATAACGGCTCCAGCTACTGTTTCAAGTTGACAATGCTGATAAAATCACCAACGTGAAGCCGGAGAAGTTTATGCTTATTATCGGGCATCTTTATCTGAACTTGGTTGTGGTTTTATATCTGACCTCCATGTGTGATTGTTTTTTTCCATTCTGGTTTAAACTCTTCTTGTTTGCAATGCCTTGCCCTTTGTGATTAACCAGAGCTGGCGCTCCCTATCCTTGACCCAATTTCCTGTGCCTAGATTTGACATAATTTAGAAAAGGCCTTAAAAGATCTTTTGTGTGTGTGTGTGAGTGTGTGTGTGTGTGTGTGTGTGTGTGTGTGTGTGTGTGTGTGTCTTAAGACAGGGTCTCCTATGTCCAAAGCTGTTCTCAAACTCCCTATGTAGCTGAGAATGGTCTCGAACTTGCAATCTTCCCCTCCTGTTGGGATTACAGGTTTGCACCACCAGCCCAATTTACACGCTCTACCATTGGAGCGTCCTCAGTCCTTCCAGAGAAACATACTCTTGTCTTCTGTTTGTTACTGGTAACCGGACTTTGGCGAGTGGAACAGCCTTGTGCTTGCAGGAGCCATCATAACCATCTCTCTTTCTAAGTGGTAGGCAGGAGGAGGCTCACATGCAGGATTCACAGTCCTTCTAGTCAGAGGCTGTTTCCAAAATGAGTAGGCGTCGTATTGGAATCGGTAGCCTGCCAGTCTACCAAAGCAAAGAGCCCACCAACATACAACAATAAATGCCGATTCCACCTTACAGAAAGGCAATCTGGACCAGTCTCAATGGTGCGCCTCTCTTCTTGTACTGGAAGCAATTACCCACAAAGACAGCCAAGCTTATTATTCTCGTTTCAAGACCTTGGGAGGGGAGAATTTGTAAACCCCTTCAGGGCAGAGCTTAGCGCTTGTGATCTGCACATGTGGGTACTCCCTGCATGTTACTTATTGACCACCAAAAGTCTGGATTTTCCGGGTCATCTGGTAGAGAATATTTCACTCCAGTAAGCACTGGCTTTGAAAAAGGTTAGTATTTGGGCTGGGGAGGTGGCTCAGTGGTTTGGATCTCTTGCCACTCTTGCAGTAGATCCAGGTTCAGGTCTCAGCACCAACGTGAAGGTTCACAGTCATCACTAACCTGGGTTCCAACCATCGCTTCTGGGTTACACAGGCACCAGACATCCATGTGGTGCACAGACATACATGCAGGCAAACACATATATCCATATATACACAATAGTATGTGATACACAGGACATAATAAAATTATTCTGTGGGATAGATGTGAGAAAAGGCTCTCCATTGAGTCTGCACTATGTACAGCCAGTTAGAATGCTAAATGTGGAGGTTTTCAATCGAGCGAGACTTCTCACACAACGCCGTCTCCGGGAGGACCTGAACTGGCCTGACCTTCCATGCACTCTGCCATTTTTTTTCCCCTCCAAGGTGATTCAAACTACCACATTCAAGAAATCCCACATTAGAAGGAATGTGAACTTCAAACATTGAAATTAGTAGCAGATTTCTTCTGCTGTGTGCACTAAAAACAGAATGTTGGTCTTGCTTAATATGGCAACACAACTAGTGCCAAGTCTGAGGTGTATGTGGCCATCCCAACCCCTAAATAAATTCTAAGACTAAAAGGAAACAAAAAAGCCCCAGAAGAAGGTTTAATTTGTAACAGCCTCTGAAGTCTACACAACGAAGCCAGTCTCAACGCCCCCCAGCCCCCACCCTGCAACCCTGGTGCAGAGGTCTCACATGGCCCACACTGGCTTCAAACTTACAAGGTAGCTAAAGATGACCTTGAACTTCTGATCCTCCTACCTCTACTTCCTGAGTGCTGAGATTACTGGATGATGCTGCACCTGGTTTATGAGGTACTGGGGGTTGAACCTGGGGCTTCCTGAGTGCTAGGCAAGCCCTCTCCCAACTGAGCTACACACCCCTTCCCCACATAAAGTCAATTTCTTAAAAGGAGACTACATAGAGCTATGTTAAGAATGTAAGCAAAACTCACTAGGCAAATATTACATACTTATTATATGTCAGGTGTTGTTCTCAAAGGTGAGAACAAGAATAAAGTTTCAGGCTGCATTTAAAGTCCCATTTTACTCAAAGAGACACACAATAAACAAATAAGACAATGTGTGTATAATATTTCAGGGGGTAGTTCGTATCACAGAGAGCAAAGACAGTGTGGTCATGACCAGGAAGTCCTCAGGAGATTAGGAAAGACCATAGTCACTGACTTAAGAATGCTTTGGCACGAGCCCCGTCAGACTCACTGTCCAGCAAGATGGCAAAGCTGCTGGGTTAGGGTTGTTGAATGGCCTATATGGGGAGAGGAAGAAAACAAGGGTTTTGTCCTTTGCTGTAGTGGACATAAGCTATGTCTGCCATGTAATCTATGGAGAGCTCAAAGTTCTAGGTCCCTACTCCCTAATGAAAGACCAAGGGAGCTGGGGTAAAGCTTGTCCGGTTCCTAATTTTGCACTACCTACTTCAGAAATGTGGGGGATGAGTAAGTGAATACAGTTTGCACCAGGAACTGAATCTAGGGTCTTACTTGCTAAGCATGTAGTCTACCACAGAACCACACCCTAAGACTGTTCTAGGAAGCTCCAGACACGGCCAAGTCCCCAGGCTCATTTTTTCCCATCCTCTAACTTGAAGCTGTCTCTGTGGTCTGGCCAAGGTCAGGCAAAGTAAGAACATTGTGCAAATAGAATTCTCCACTGTTGCCAGTGGAAGTGGGAGTCTGTTTAGAAAAGGTGCCTGGAGGCTAGATGTGGTGGCTTGTGCCTATAATCTCAAAACCAGAGAGGCAAGATTTCTGTGAATTCTACCCCCAAATCCTAGGGTAGTCTGAGTTATATGTTAGACCTGTGTCTTAGTTAGGTTTTTACTGCTGTGAACAGACACCATGACCAAGGCAACTCTATAAGGACAACATTTAATTGGGGCTGGCTTACAGGTTCAGAGGTCCAGTCCATTATCATCAAGGCAGGAGCACGGCAGCATCCAGGCAGGCATGGCACGGGAAGAAGAGCTGAGAGTTCAACATCTTGCTCCAAAGGCGAACAGGAGGAGACTGGCTCCCATGTGGTTAGGAGCAGGGCCTCATTGCCCACCCCCCATAGTGACACACTTCCTCCAGCAAGGACACACCTCCTAATAACGCCATTCCCTGGGCCGAGCATATTCAAACCATCACACTCTGTCTCGAAATAATAGTGGAAGAATGGAGAAAAAGTTTATCACAGAGGCTCTGGGGCAGGGATAGTCTTGGTATGTTCAAAAGAGAGGCGGCCATGTGATGGGGAGAAGGGTGGTATGGTAGATGGTGCAGGAAGGATGACAGGAGGTGTCAGGTTAAATATGGTCCTATCACAAATTCCGTAAGGACTTTGGCCTCCATGTCCAACAAAAATACTGCGATTTGGAATACTTCCATCTAGGAAGGTTCACTAGCCGGATCCTGCATTGATCTTAGCAGGAAACGATGAATGGTGTTGGAGGTTTGGCAGAAGGGTAAGCCTTGGATGTCTGTAGCTTACAGGTGGAATTCATTGAACTTGACAATAGGGCAGACTCAAGGTCTATGAAAAACCATCAGGATAAACCATATTTTCAGCCAGATCAATGGAAAAGGGAGTTGAAGAAATCCCAGGAGAGCTACTGGGGTGGGGAGTGGAGCTGGAATAAATTTGGCACGCCAAGGCAGATAAGCCTATTAGACAAGCAAGATGAGATTTGAAGAGATCATAGCCTATGCTCTGTAGGATACATTAAATGAGGTATATCTCAATTGCGGCTACCGGGAGGTGCACATTCATTGTATTGATTAGGCCTTAACTCAAAGGTATTGGGGAACATATTTATAAGTTGGTTTTAGTGTTTATGACTGTGAACCTGATACTACTTGGGAACTGCTATAGGCTCCTGTGTTATTCATAATACATCAGCCACTCCAAATAATAAGGTTTACAATAAACAGTGAAATCATTACAGATTTTAAAATTTTATTCAATTTTGGGGGTTTTGTTGTTGTTTTTATTTTTGAGACTAAGTCTCATGATATAGCCCTGGCTGGCCTGGAACTTACCATTGTAGACTACCCTAGCCTTGAACTCACAGAGGTCCATCTGTCTCTGCCTCCTAGTACTTGGATTAAAGATGTATGCTGTTATGCCCAACTCCTAACAGACTTTTAAAAATAAACTGTCACCACAGACTTACATGTGAATGTTCACAATAACTTTATTCCTACAAGGCTGTTCCAAATTGGAACAAGCGTATGACTCTATGATATAGTCGTGACAAGGAAACCGTGGTGTACACAAAGGTGTACTCAGCACCTGAAGAGGCGCTGCCCCACACGACTGTCAGAAGAATTGGGTGCAAAGGGGGATAGGAAAACGATCACACGGTGCATGTGCCTGTATGACTCCACTCTAACAGAATCAGGAACAGCCTGACATGTTCTGTGGCTATAGAAACCACAAAGTTGCTGCAGCAGAAGAGGAGATACGGAGTAGAAATGGGAACAAGGGAATTTTCTGGAATGATGAAACCGTTCTGACAGTTAACATGGATTATGAAACTGTCAAAATTTTATTGAATACTTTTGATGTGCTTTTATTGCATACAAATTACATCAAAATACACAAAATATGTGAACCCTGATGAAAATGGTCTATGTAGAAATGCTAGGCTAAAAATAACTTGTCTAAATTAGGAACAAACTCAGCGTTGAGTTTCCCATCCACCAAAGCGAAGGGGGAGGGAATAATCTAGCTACGTAAATAATCTAGTACATTAACATCTAGCACGTATTGGAGGGGGCGAAGACTGTCAGTTCTGGTAAGATCACAGTTAAGAGCATTGGGGAGGAAACAAGCACTTTTGTAAGTTGAAGGAACTTTTTTTTTGTTTTGTTTATGTTTTTTTGCTTTTTTTGTTTCGGTTTTTGGTTGGTTTTTTTTTGTTGTTGTTTTTGGCTCGGTGCTTTATCTGTCAATCTTTGACCCACAATAGGAGAGTATCACACCACTGTTCAATGAAGGCCTTCCTTTGAGGAACGAAGACAGGGATTTAAGACAGAGGGTTTGGGGAGTACAGCTAGCTGCAGAGAGCGTCTAGATCCATTCCTATGGCCCAGGAGTCTCAGATTTCACAGGCTCCTCCCCTCTCTGAAGGTCTCAGAGTTTGTGATAGGAGTGGAGAGTTGGTAATTAGAGGTTCGAGTGTAATGTTCTCTGGAACTGACTGAAGCTAAGTGGCTCATAGCTCCTGAAATGCACATTGCTAATTACGGGTGTGAAGGATGTCCCAGACCTTGCCATCCTTATAGCCGAGTGGGAAAACATGCCTCCTACTTTCCAGGCTTAGGGGATACCTTTCTCCCTGGCATTCTGAAAGCTCTTCTGGGTCTCTTTCAAGCTCTGCCGCAGACACATACAGAATATTAAGATGGGGCCGACATTGGCAAGCAGGACTCCTCAGTGTTCAAGCTCTTGAAATCACTGGGTTTCACAATGTCAGTATCCTTCTGACTGAGTGTGGAAGACCACGGCTCCTTTGTGAACCATGGAGACATAACTTTGCTCTGAAACATCTGCAGACGAAGATTCTCAGCAATCCACGGCTGCAGGTCCCCCGTGAACACTTTAATTAGAACAAGACTTAAGTCGTCATGCCATAAACTGGAGGATGAACAGGAGAAATCCTTACTACCTGAGTTGACCCACAAGATGTAGTTTGCTTGTTCATTTGGCAAACGTGGAACTGCTTCTCAGCGGGGCTGGGATGGGCAGTTTTGGCAGGGCCTGAGTCTACATTACTTGACTCCCTACTTTTAAGACTGTTTCCCAGGGTCAGCGGGAGGGCTCCCTGGGTAAGGGAAGGCTCCCTGGGTAGAGGTGCCTGCTCCCAGGCCTGAGAACCTGAGTTTGCTCTCCAGGACCCACACAGTGGAAGGAGAGACTCCAGCAAGTGTCTTCTGATCTTAAAACACCTGTAAGTAATCTAAAATTAAAAAACAAAATTAACTGCCAAAAAAATACTTTAGTTTTAGTGACATCCATGGCACACTGTTTACTGAGTCAGGTATTACTGTATTTCCACATTCAATGCTAAGGCCTACTGCATGCCACATATTGGAAGCACTGTGGGCAGAAAGCTTTGCTTCTGGTCTCATGAACACAGAAATAGGAGGTTAGAAGACAAGCAGGGCGGTATCTGTGTATCTGGAGGAGGAAGACTTGCCTATCCACGTGCTTTGTTTCCACAGCACAAGGATGGGGTAGAGAGAGAAAACTGTCTCAGCCTGGGCTAGCAGCTCATATTACAATCAAGTCATAGAGATGAGGACATGGAAAACAGAAAACGGCAGAAAACACTATAGTGGGGGCAGAATTTCAGGACTCAGGAGACGGGTTTTCCTACATGCAGAACAACAAACATCAGGACTTAAGGAGGCAACCTACATTTTCAGAAGTAGACTTAGGAAAATTACTTGGTGCGTGCACACTAGGGGCTCAAGGAGGACTAATTCATTCAATAAATGAGTTATGTGCAAGGCACTTTACTAAGATACTGGAAGCTAGAGGCCCGGAGTACAGTGCATGTTACAGCATGTGCCTATCAGGTATGAGGGTCAGAACCAATAAAACAGAAAAAAAGATACTGGCATCTTGGTGTTAATATATTAAAATGTTTACCATACTAAATGCCTCAAAAGAAAAACGTGTGGTGCTAATGACACCAAGAGACAGGACGTTTACCATTGGTCCACAGAGGAAGGAAGGTGAACAAATCTTGAAGGTTGAAGTACATGCTACCTCAAGAGCATGGTTTTGTGTAGCAATTTCCTTTGAGACAGAACCATTGTTCTTGGTCAGAAATTCCTTAAGAAGCAGGCTGTTAATAGGAACATGAAATATTAGGATGCTCTAAGGGGAGGGGAAACATTCCAACTTTCAGGGAAGTGCTTTAAACTCAAAAGTGAACGACTCACTAGTTTCAGGAAATCCCTGAAACTGATCATATTCACTATGCTCCTCCCTTCCCAAACAGCTACAAGCATTTAGGGCTGCTAAGAAATACTCTCAGACCAGCCAAGCCACCTTAAAGGGATAGAGAGCAGCTGAGATGCCTGGAAGAGGCTCAGACTAACTAAGCCACCTGGAAAGGGCATTCTTCAACCTCTAAGGTACCTATAAGCTATATAATGTTTCAGGTTCCCAGATTTTGGGAGCTGTCACCTATGCCAGAGTGGGTTTTGGTGACACAGCTGTCTTGGAGTCATTTTTGCTCCTGTAAATAATCCTGCACCCATATTCTTGTAAGAAACCCCAATAGAACTTAATGGTTTAACAATTAAGACTTTGGGTGGTGTCCTTACTTTGGTCTATTGTCAGTTTCCTATCTGCAGTGAGTAGACTGTTTCTTTCTCCCCAGGAAGAAAGCACACTACAGGAGGGGAACAGATAGGAAATGGCTTCAGGGGAGAAGAACATTTACCAAGAAACCATAAGGCACCTTGTAGCAGGGTGGGGGCTCAGAGCAAAGGAGAGTTTGATATGTGGCTAGAGTATGGGTTGGGACTGGATTGCACAGCACTGTCTTTTGGCTTTCACTATAGGAACCAGAGTTGAGACAGTGTTTAAAACAAGGGCAGTGGGGGCTGGAGAGCTGGCTCAGCAGTTAAGAGCACTGACTGCTCTTCCAGAGGTCCTGAGTTCAATTCCCAGCAATCATATGGTGGCTCACAACCATCTGTAATGGGATCTGATGCCCTCTTCTGGTGTGTCTGAGGACAGCCACAGTGTACTTATATACATAAAGTAAATAAATCTTTAAAAAAACAAACAAGGGCAGGTACAATGTTAGCACTGTGAAATTCATGGTTTGAAGGTTACTTTGTAAAAGAAAAAAGGATTATAATAGCATGCACGTTGCAGTGTGTTGAGTCACAGCTGAGGAGTTGGGGAAGTTCTTTGGAGACAGAGGACTTGGTGACTATTCAAGGATGAATTTTCTGGCTTGACCTTTTTCATTTTTTTGTGGCTATGACTATTTTGCCTGCATGTCTGTGTAGCAAGTATACGCAGTGCCCCAGACCAGAAGAGGGTATTGGATCCCCTGGAAGTAGGGTTCCCATAGTGGTTCAGACCACTGTGAACCACTGTGTGGGTTCTGGGACACCCTATGCGGTTCAGGTCCTCTGGAAGAGCACAGGCCTGCTCGCCTGCTGAGCAAGCTCTCCAGTCCCTGGCTGGGCTTCTTAAACATATTTCCACTTTGACAGGAGGATGCCACCGAGTCATCTAAAAGTTATACCATACATTAAACTGTTAACAGCCTCCTCTAAGGTCCAGGGCTGGGACTGGAGAGCAAGACTGGTGGACACAGGGTAGCATTCGCCCTTAGTATTTCTGAACGTTTTTTTTTTCTTACCAAAAAGTATTATTTCCAAGTAAAAGTTTGATAAATATAGAAACCATGAAATTATGTATGTAATACAAGTAAAAAAAGACAGGGACTGTCCAGCTTTGAGCCACTGTTCTGGACTTGTTCTAGACAACCCACCCCGTCCCTTCTGCTTACACTCAGTCTGCCACAGAAAGTCAAGAGAATGTGGATCACATCCCAGTGGACACACAAACAACATCAGAAAACATTTCTATTCATGGCTTCGAAGCTCAGTAAGGAGTTCAAAAGTCTTAAGGTGTTCTTACTGATGTTTTCAACTTCACAAAAGCCTGAAATGATTGAACAGTAGGGAGCAGACACTAAACTACGCCTTACTCAAATAAGCACTAAGGACAAAGACCAAGAGAGAAAAAAGGTGATAATGTCTTTGAATAATACAGGGTGAAGAGCTGTCTTTTTTCTCAATAGACAGGCTGAAGTCCTGTGTTTCCTTTGAAGGCCTATGGAGTCCTTTGTTTCTGTAGTTTAGGAAACAAAGTCTTAAATACTTGACCATGGCAGAATCAGAGCCCAACACAGAATAATTTACAAACACCTGGACTAGAAGCCCTTTTCAGTGGAAGGAGCCTTAAAAATACTAAACTATTAAAGGTGCATCTACCGGAATCTAAATTTAGCCAGAAATAGCTCCTAAGCATATTAAAAAGTAGACTCTGTACTGTGTCCTTCCAATAATCCATTTGATTGTTGGCTGCATTGTTAGACCGTCTTTGAGTTTCTTTAAGCTGTATACTCTTACTGCTGGCATTTGAGATAAATACCACTCAGACTACTGTGTGCTTTTCCCCTTTATCCAATTTACTAAAATTAGTATATTAAAAAAGTTAGTCAGGAAATACAATTAAAAAATTACACATTTAAAGAAAAATCCTCATTTTCTTGCTCACCACAGTTAGTGCTGGGGTTAAAAACTGGCTGGAACTGCCAATGATTGTACAGTTAATACAGAACAATTTTAGTCACGGTTTAACCAGTCACCTCTTGAACCAGAGGTCTCATTCCTCTGTCACAGATGAGCAATCAAGGTCCTAACTATTTGTTTTCTAACTTTTGTGTTCTTTCTGACACAGAAGCAAGCAGGCTATACTGCAAAGGGTGCAGGCCGAGGTCCACCGTGAGCCTTCACGCAGTCATTCAGGGCACCTTATGATCGGAACTGTATCCTTTTGACCTGGCCACACCCAAAATTCATGTTGAAATCCTAACCTCCAAGATGTCAATGGCACTAGAGTAGAATCCACGTGTGGTCACATGGGTAGAATCCACGTGAGGGTCCAGAGGGAACAGTGGGCGCTTCCTGTTGTGACCTTGATTTTGGACCTCCAACCTGCACAGCTGTAAGAATCAACTCTTACTGTTGATAAGCTACTCGCTCGTCTGTATCTCACTGTAGCACCCGCCTGCAAAGAGAACTGAAGGTCCAGGAAGGACAGCAGTCCCCTGGCAACCTGGAAACCAGCAGCCTTCACTCTCTAGCTTTCTCAAAGCTCCTCCACAGAACCTGAGATCAAATGGCACCGCCAGAACCCCAGCCAGGAATTCTCAAATTCCTGGGAGGGAGACACCTGGCCAAGTGTGGGTCAGAGTTGCTTTCTTTCAAGACCTCAGCATGTGGCTGAGAGTCACCAGAACCCCATGTTGTTTACATTGCCTGGAACTCACCACGCTGCTTCAGTTTCCCAAGGGCAGAGGTTACAGACACACACTCCTGACTCAGGGCACTCTACTTCACTGACGTAATATTAATGGAAATAAAGTGGGACAGCCTGCTAGTCCGATCCAGCCAAATTCATGGTTGTAAATGTTCTGCACTATCAAATGTTTGACTAGGACTGTATGAAATTTTTAAGCCATTCTAATGAAACATTATGCCGGAGCCTACCATGCTGACTGCAGGCAAACTCAGACTGTGTGCAGCCAGTGAGAAGCTGGGGTTGTTGCCACAGCTTGCCACCCTAATGGTACAGGACTATAAATGGAGGAGCAAACTAACACGCCTCTTTCAACTAAGAGCCCCTAGGAATGCCCATAGGTTCCCAAAGAGCTTGAAGGCAGTATCTGAGGAGGGTGGGGCGCTATCTCAGTGACCGCATCTGTCTAGCACCTTCGAGGTGCTTTGATTCACAGATCATAAAAATGTTTAGATCAAGGTCTGTCCAGTATTTATCATACAAACCGGAACTGGCTGACCACTCATTACTCGCTTACTAGGTTATAAAGATCCACAGATACAACACTTTTTTTCTTTGAGTGGACTCCATCTCTATCTCCATCTCAACTGTATGTGTTGGTCCAATATGGGACTCCGTATCTGCTCTTCAATCTTCACAGGTCCCTGAAAAGCCATGAAATTTTAAAGCCTGGGAAGTAGGAAAACGTAGTTCTTAATTTGTTACAACCTCTTCTAAAGTAAGTTGTCAACACCTAAACGCCCACTTCGCTGCACTAATAAAGCTCTGGCAGGATTTCCGAAATACAACTGAGAGGTAGGAGTCGCAAAACCTCCTTCCAGACAATGACTAGTCTCCAGACCAAATCCTTTATGAACCTCTAAAGTTTTAAAAATTTTGACCTAAGGTCAGAATTGAAATGTTTTATTTCAGGAATTTATTGCAAAACCTGCTCTTGGTGTTACTTTTTACTCAGGTGTCTGTTGCATTGTGTGCAAGGCCAGGAGCTGCATTTACAGGCAGTTGTGAGCCGCCCAAAGTGGGTGCTGGGAACTGAACTTGGGTCCTCCAGAACAGCAGTAAGCACTCTTAACTTCTGAGCCATCATCGCTCTAGCCCCACTGGGTGTTTTACATGTAGAGGATCCTGAATCCTTTCAGGTAAGAAGCAACCTCAGAGATATGAGCTGGGTGTGGTGGCTATGCTAGTGATCTTAACACCCTTGGAAACTGAGGCAGGAGAATCATCATGAGTTTGAGACTGGCCTGATTAGGTGAGTTCCAAGTCAGCTTAGCTTCTAGATGAAGACCCAGTCTCTAAGTCTGAAATAACCACAACACTCCCATCTCTGACTTGCCAGGTGCTGTGGTGCATGTCGGTCTCCTACTACTAGAGGCGATGTCTGGAGATCACTATCTCATCAGCACAGTGAGATCGTGTCTGAGAACAAAACACACCGGACTGAGAACAACCGCTTAGATCCGCACTTGACAAGACGCACTTCCTATCAGGCAGTGTCAGTCAAGCTCTCCCTTGGTGTCACTGGAACAGCATCCACAAGGAATCTGATTTAGTAATTAATGGCTTGTTTTATTTTTTTAAAAAGCTGATTTTTATAACTGCATGTAGAGAACTAGACTTTATAAAATAGTTTCATTCTTTATGCACGTGGATTACCTTAAAATATGGAGAACCAAATCATTTCTTTGGTTTTTATCTCGTGGGAAAAACGACGCACAGTCTCATCACATGGCTTTGTGATATTTATATTCCATTGCACAGATATGGGCTGTACAAATCAGTAACATGAGTTGTTTCTTAAATTCCAAACAGTTGTCTAAAATCTTATTACAGCAGAGGCCTAGGATATTAAAACATCAAGGCTGAAATCCTCTAAAGTAGTTAACGCAACAATGAGAAGGTGACCGCAAATGCTAACAGGCTAGGCAGCAGGGCTATCGGCATCTACAGGCAAGTCACCGCGGTCCTCTTAGCGATGCAAAGGACTATTCTTTAGGTACCCTTCCCTCATGGAAGTGCAGAAGTAACACAAAAGTCCAGATTAGTGATGTCTAGACAGTTATATTCTTCCTAGTATGTAAACTCTATGGAAAAGCAAATCTTATCTAGGAACCCATACATCTGCTAACTCAAATACCAAAAACACCACACTTAGAAAAAAGGAAGGTTTTGTTTTCTTTTTTTAAGATAATGGTTTTTAATTGAATTATTGAGATGAAGAGACAGTGAAGCCCTGTTTGCTACTTACATGAAAAGAAGATTTTAAAAACAATCACTGCACAAAATACAAAGGGGCAGGGTATACTGTGGCATTGAATTTCTCCTCACTTTTTTTCTTGACGTCTCAAGAACAAATTAAAGTTTCCACAGCAAATTTGTTCTCAAAATGCCGAATGGTGAAACAGTTACTGGCTTCACGCTTCTGAATACCTGTTTGGAAAGAAAAAGAGTTTTGTTTTTAGTTGTTTAGTAACAAATACATTAACCCTCTCAGTTAACTCTTTAGACATAAAGAAGCATGTCACTACTCTATATCCACCCCATAATTTCCACATTTTAAATTTGTTCTCCACTGGGCCTTTTTATATATCCTAGCAACGGGGAACAAATGGCTTACAGATGTGCTGCCTAGTCTTGTGTCAACTTGACACACAAGCTGGAATCATCTGTAAGGAAGGAAGGAACCTTAATTCAAAGGCCTTCCTTCATAAGACTCAGCTGTAGGGCATCTTAATCAGTGATCTGTGTGGGAGGGCCCAGTCTATTGTAGGTGGGACTGCCTCTGGGCGGGTGGTCCTGGGTTCTATAAGAAAGCAGGCTGAGGAAGCCATGAGGACAGTAAGCAGTGGCCCTTCATGGTCCCTGCACCTGCTCCTGCCTCCAGGTTCCTGCTTTGTTTGAGTTCCTATCCTGACACAGATATATGAGCTCAAAGCTTGGGAACATTCTAGTTCTGTATGGTGGCATCACATGCCCACATGTGCTCAAAGCTTGGGAACATTCTAGTTCTGAATGGTGGCATCACATGCCCGCATGTGCTCAAAGCTTGGGAACATTCTAGTTCTGTATGGTGGCATCACATGCCCACATGTGCTCAAAGCTTGGGAACATTCTAGTTCTGAATGGTGGCATCACATGCCCACATGTGCTCAAAGCTTGGGAACATTCTAGTTCTGAATGGTGGCATCACATGCCCACATGTGCTCAAAGCTTGGGAACATTCTAGTTCTGTATGGTGGTGTCACATGCCCACATGTGCTTGCAGAACTGCATACCAGGAGAGACAAACTCCATTCTATCCAACTGGTTTTAGAAAATTATAAGCCCAAGAGTAACTTAAATGTCAGAAATCAAGGGTAGGTTTCACATGACTCATCGGCCTGAGGTGAGAACAATGTCATTACGAGTACTGGAAAGGAGCAGGAGAGCACGTCTCCTGGGTGACGCAATCCCACAGGAGCAGGCTGCAGCGTGGCAGATGGCACTGGACGCTGTGGACCAGCACACACACTTTGCTTTGCATTCATAATGGGCACACGCTGCTACTCTCACTGTTCAGGGGGAGACAAGACTTAGCGACAGCAGCACTACTGGACTCCTTCCTAAGTCTCCTGGCTATGACCAGCCTCAGCATGGTCCGCAGGGTGAATGGACCTATGAGAACTGAGATCCCTGAAAGTCTGAGCTTTTCTACGTGAAAGGGAAGGGCAGACATCTCAAGCAATGGCATTCCATGCTGACTGATCGTTTCTATCTGAAAAGGGTGGCTTGGGATGGCGATGATTCTAAATCCCGGAAACACTAACCAAGTGATACAGCCTCCCTTTAATTTCTCACCAAGCCTCAGAGCGATTATCTGACTCCCTTACCTCTGATGGTTTCCCTGCGCTGCAGTTTGTAGGTCTCCTTGTCGTGACACAGTCGGTAAATGAAGAAGCCCAGGTGGTCCACATTTTCGATGCGGTCGGTGATCACCATGTGCTCGTGGATGAGGTATGACTGAGGCAAGTAGGTCCCGGCCTGCGGGTGAAAAATGTGACATGGGCTTTCCAAATGTGCACTGAGCAAATCAAAGGCAGACAAAATTCTTAGGTGACAGTTTTAAAACAGGGTTTATGGATATTCAACTGTTTTTATAAATACAGTCTTGGTTTTTGAATTGCAATCTTGCTTTGTTGCTCAAGCTGGCCTTGAATTCCCAAACTTGGCTGGCTGTTCTGCCTCAGCCTCCCAGGGAGGACTATAAGGCATGGATCGCTGTGCCCAGCGATACATACAGCTTTGCTTCAAGATAGCCATGCCCAACTCAGAGGCATCAGAAGAAGCCAGTTAACAGTTGTTTTCTGGTGCTTTAGGAAAGATCTGGATGGCATAAAAACTTTCATATTTAAAATTTTTCTATTTTATTTATTATTTACTATGTATGTGAGTAGTATGTGTATGTAGTGTGTGTGCATGTATAGTGTCTGTGTGTAGTGTGTGTGCATATGTAACATGTGTACAGTGTATGTGCATGTATAGTGTCTGTGTGTGTGCGCGCATATGTAACATGTGTATAGTGTATGTGCATGTGTAGTATCTGTGTGTAGTGTGTGTGCATATGTAACATGTGTATAGTGTATGTGCATGTGTAGTGTCTGGTGTTTAGTGTGTGTGCATATGTAACATGTGTATAGTGTATGTGCATGTGTAGTGTCTGGTGTTTAGTGTGTGTGCATATGTAACATGTGTACAGTGTATGTGCATGTATAGTGTCTGTGTGTGTGCGCATATGTAACATGTGTATAGTGTATGTGCATGTGTAGTATCTGTGTGTAGTGTGTGTGTGTGTGCATATGTAACATGTGTATAGGGTATGTGCATGTATAGTGTCTGTGTGTAGTGTGTGTGCATATGTAACATGTGTATAGTGTATGTGCATGTGTAGTGTCTGTGTGTGTAGTGTGTCCATGTGTACAGTATGTGTAGGCCTGAGCATGGATGTCAGAGGACAACTTTCTGGACTTGGTTCTCTCCTTCCACTGTGGGTTTTCTGGACTGAGCACACAATGTCAGCTTGCATGGCAAGCACTTTTACTGCTGAAACATCTCTCCAGCCCAATTTTGAATGTTTTTTAAAAATGTTATTTATAAAATTTAAAGCATTACAAATAAAAAGAAATAACATACAAGGTTCAGCACTTTTTTTTTTTTTTTTTTGTAAATCCCTTGGCTACATACACTGCAGAAGGGTGAGCTCCATGAATGTTAACTTTTCAAGACACAGTACCAACACTATTAATCAGAAATAGCAAACACTTGATACCTTGATGTTAATAAGAAGCTCCAACAGGTTTCTGGGTGGCATAACAATGGAGGTGTTCAGAGGAATCACGTAGCACTTGTCCAGGTTGAGGTCCAAATAAGCAGTGAGTTTCTGGAAAGAAGGACATGTCTCGGATAGGTCAGTGGACCTGAGATACACAGCAACTAGGTGTCTAAGAATTTTACCTGCAAGGTGGGCTGGCTTTAGAACTTATAAATCACTTGAATTTCAACAAATCAAGAACTTGGTGGGATCAGCAGGCAAGCCTCAGGCAGCGAGGTGTGAGAAGGCTGGGCCTCACAGGGAGAGAGGAACCTGCATCTATTTTTGTTTATCTCATTTGAGACAATACTTGACTACATAGACCAGGCTGGCCTCAAACTTGTGATCCTCCAGTCTCAGCCTCCCCAGTGAGCTGCACGCTTGGAGTTTCCAACTCTCCTCCCTCCTCTCTCTTAAGTAAAAGCTAAGCCCTAAACTGAAGAATTTAGCAACTACTGAGATAAAAGTGTAAAACCTGGAGAACCTGTGTTCTTTTCACAACCCTGGACATCAGCTAACCTTGTTAAAGTCATGCACAATGTTGGCAGGATCGCTGTCCGCAAACTCTGGTACAGGCACACTGATGAATTCAACTGCGTCTTCCTCAAAGATCTTAATGTTCTCTTCAATTGTCTGGTATCGAGCAGCTGGGGCATCTGCAGAAGGCTCACTCAAGATGACGTCATCTTTGATGTACTTTAGTCCACAGTAGTACACATCATCTGGCTAGAGTTGAAAACACTGTTTTTCAGCAATCCCGCAGGAGACAGGTTTTTAAATGTAAGTCTTACTTAAACTGCCACCCCCACCTAAATAGTACTTTGCTTACAAACTCTGACTTTTCAGATGACAAGTCAGACAGTTTAATTACAGGGCTAGCACACTCTTTATCAGGTTCTGAAGCTGTTTCTTTAAAAAAGGCTTTCGAGAAGGAGGAAAGCAGCTGATTTCCTCTTTACTCGTTGTGGTAGATAAGAACAAAATATGAAATTTATCTAGTGTTAAGACAATCTGAAGAAACGTGTGTTCTGGCTGCACGTATGACTGTGTCAGATCACCTGGAACTGGAGTTACAGTTGTGAGCTGCCATGTGGGTGCTGGGAATCAGACCCGAGTCCTTTGAAAGAACAGCCAGCTCTTAACCGCTGAGCCATTTCTCCAGCCCACAAATTATTTTTCTGTATCTTATGCTTCTTATAAAAGAAAACACTGCATTTAGAGAGATGTAGACAGGAGTGGTAGTGGCTCACACTGAGCACTTGAGGCAAGGCAGCGGGGCCTCTCAAAGCCCACTCTCATTCTATTAGCTCAGAAATGTTTCTCAGTATGCATTTATCTTGCCTAGAACTAAAAGCAAGCATGGAGGTCACATAAACTCTGGACTTCAAAATTAGTTTTAAAATCTCATTTTGAAGCATTTTTCTCTACTTGGGAACATTCAATCATAAAGGTGGGTTGGGGGGGTGGTATCTTAAATTATAATTACGTGGAATCGGTGTCTTAGCGCACTGAGAACACTATAAACACCGAGCCTCGGGCAGCCTTCAGAGTGACATCGCCATCTCTGCAAGCCACCCAACTCCTAGAGACAGCAACAACAAGGGCTGTCGGGTAGCCTGAACCGGCTGTCCAGGGACGGGTCTGTCAGCACTGCAGCTTGTATCATCATACAAGTGGCAATTCATGACATCTCTTTACTATTAACTATGGTGGAAAATGAACGTCCCCTTTAAAAAGCCATCCATGTCCAAACACTGACATTTGCCATCGACAGAAAGTGCAAGCTTAGAGCATGATGGGGGCATTCTAATTCACAGGGAAAAGGAAAGAAAGATCAGGCCACAAGGGACATCATAATTCCTGCAGAGCTGGCAAGACTGCTCAGTGGGTAAAGGTACTAGCTACTAAAGCTAACACTCTGAATCCAACCTCCAGGAACCATGCAGTAACAGGAGAAAACTGGCTCCCCAAACTATCCTCTGGCCATGTCCCCTCCCCTATGAGTAAGTAAATAAATGTAGTAAAAAAATTCAAATACATTCTCCTACTTACCTGAAGTGCAAAATACTTGTAGAGGTACGCTCCTCCCAGGATGACGCCAGCGAGCATGAAGGCCAGTCCAAAGCACATGCACCAACACCACGCTCTTCTCTGGCCAACTGGGACCACGTCATCCGGGTCCTAGAATGTGAACAGAACAGCCACTTAGTAAGCAGGATAATAGAAGGCTTGGGGTTATTAATGAAGATGAAAACCAAAGTCTCTGATCAAAACTAACCATGGAATGAGGAACGGGGCACCGAGACTCACCCCATGCCTCCTCAGCCAGGGGTGGACACTGGGTCCCAGAGAGACGTCTAGGCATAAGTCCTCTCCCCCTCCCACCCCCTCTCAATATTCCATCCACTAACAGTGTCTTGAACACTAATAAAAAACCACAATTTTTATTTTCCGTACACAACTTTTGGCACCACATTCTAACATCTGAAATTCAGAAAAGGGAACACCACGGCCTTGTCCCACAGTTTTGAAAGGCTGTTTTACACATCCAGGATATTTCCAAATTGCATCACTTATAAAATGGTTTAATCTTTACAAATAGTTTATCTATTTCATTCCAGATATAAAACCATTCCTTAACAATCTAGGGGGAAAACTAATACAAGACTAACAAAAGATAGGACACTAAAATTCTTTGAACAAACAGAATCTAAAAATCAGGACAAAGGTAGGTCTCTACAATTAATTCCGTAATTCCACCCTATCCGAATCTTGGTGTGATAATGGCTTTCATTTTATTTTTAAGAACTAAAACTGAAACCCAGTATGGACTGTGGACGTTACAGGACACAAGTCATCGGACAGAAAGGCTGATGAGTGATGAGGGAAATCAGGGTGAGACAGTGCATCAGCCCAGGGAGCAGCTATGGCTAAGGGATGAGTCACTTAGGAATGGCAGCTACAGTTCTACATTTTCCTTTCTAAGATAAGAGATCATATCTGAGTCCTGATGGGCAACGTCCAATTCCAAGTATTGTAGCCAACGAGAACAACGTTAGAGACGCATCCCATTGATTTTTAGGCAGAGATTCTCACACCACGTAGCTTAGGCTGACCTCCAACTCGTAGTAATCTTCCTGCCTCTGCCTCCCACCTGCTACGATTACTGGCATATGCCACTGCGTTCACAGGGTTGGAAGCTTTATTGTAAACACACAATCATGCAGAATAATAAATAGTATTCGACGTGAGGTTCAGACCGAATGATGCGGCAAGGACTGCGTTTGAGGTAGCTCTCATCGGTCATGGTATGTGGATGTTTAGATCAGTGAGTCTCCTAAAATGTAATGTGGAATGGGAGTGAATGGGGAAGAACTCATCAGATGTCCTGTGAGTGAGAAGTTCTAGGAATCCCATGTGTGGAAAGCGCTTACAGACCTAAACAATAATGCACACGCAGGTCTGCTTAAGCTTGCCTGACAAAAACATCACAGGAGACAGAAAGTGTCCTAGCATAACTGCTCTCAGAGTGGGGACGAGGCTGGGGGATGGGATGACAGATGCAAACAGTTGCTCTCTGCATTTGGTACCAGCTGTTCAGACAGCCGAGTGTGCCTTACCCAGCCCTACCTGCCAGGCTCCCTCCTGTGAGCAGATCAGCGAGGGGCTACGGACCATGGGTAGACGCTGAGAAAGAATATGCAGCCTCGCTGTTAAGTGGACAGTGAGTTCTCAGGCTTTCTGACTTCTGATTTATCATCAGAAGCAACAAACAATGATTTTGAGAATGAATTACACAGGTCTAATGTGTATAAACCATTGCCCTGGGCGCCAGGAATACAGACTCTGCTGAGGAAAAGAAGAGGCTGGACCGCTGCGGAGAATAACTATACAAAAAGAGCCAAGCAGGTTGTGCAGACCTATAATCACAGCACTTGGGGTGAAGTGGGGGGACTGTGGTCAGTGACTACCGTGAATAGGGGTCAGCCTAGACTACACGGGAAGCTCTGGGCCAGCCTTACCTTTCATGTAAAGCCCCTTTCCTATCTAACGAAACACAAACAACGTAAATGTGGGCTCTGACAGGAAAGACCCAGAAGAGTGAGAGACAAGATGGGAGAGAAGACGGTGGCGTGGAAGGACGCAGGACAAACACACACTGCCAGGCAGAGGACAGTATTCCAGGGAATGATATAAAAGGTGAAGACTGAACAAAACCGTGAAGGCAGAACGCAGCACGTTGCCAGGGAGACATGGCACGGCATCGTATTTGGTATGGTGGGAGGGAGCCTAGGGATAGAACTAGAGCAGGCCACAGAGGGCTTTGGTATGGCGCTGAATTCTTAAGTTATTTTAAAAAGTCATTTTCTGGGCCAACAGAACTATTAAAGAACTTAGCTTTAGAACACTTATTCAAAGGGCAGCCAGTTACTCCACACCTGAAACATGGCTCGGAAAGAAAGGAATAAATTACAGACCCGAGTCGACAAACCACTGGAGCCTCCTAAAGCTGCCGTCTTCAAGGTCTGACCTCTTTCCTTCACATTGCTATTAGTCACTAGCTTTCTTGCATTAGAAGTTCATGTAGGGATCTTATCTCTTGCTACTAGGCTAGACAGTTCCTGTTTATTCGTGTTCGTTCTGCATTCCTAGAAACTCTAACCCACACTTGGGGCTTGGTTAGCACGCAGACACTTGACGACCAAATGAAGAAAAAGACTTGGCTGTTTACATTTTCATGATTCACAAAAGTTGTATTGGCAGCCAGGAAGGTAAGGGAGGGGGCAACATAATCATCTTGGATGTGTGACAAGCTGGCTGTCCGGCGAAGGCAGGGAGGGACTGCACTTAACCCGGCATCTGTTAAGGCCAGTTCCATGGAACTTGCTGGGCAAGGTCCTTTAAGAAGGTCAAATGTGAACAAATCATGCTTCTTACCAGCAGCAGTTTACGAACACACACAGGTCTGACAGATATGATGGCCCCATTACGAGCTGAGTCACAGCAAAGCACATGCACTCAAGATAAAGGTTGTTAATCGAGCCCCTGCGGTGGCTGAGGCAGGAACTGCCACAAATTCAAGGCCAACCTAGACTGAGGTGTGTTCCAGGTCAGCCAGGACGACCATGTCAAAAATTAAAAATAATAATTTAAAAAAAAGCGTTAAGAACGTAGAGCTCTAGAGCAAACCTTGTACCTGCTGGTTTACTAAAGCACACAGCACAGCCTTTCCAGTCAGGTGGACAAAATGCTCACTAAAGTTAAGTCTCTTTCTACTCGATGCAGAGCTTGACATCCCAGCCAGTAAACAGCTGTCAAAAGGCACAGGGTGCGAAAAAGAAAACTGTAGAAAACCTAACAAAGTCAAACTATTCTACTACAGATCAACTATTAAATCTCACCTGCCCTTGGACTGGATAGCCTAAGCCCATAGTCTCACACCTGGGCAGCAGAAGCAAAAGAACTACCAAGGTTGGCCAGAGAGCCTCGCGGCTCCTGCCAGGGAGCCCAGGCTGTTCCCAGCACGCACGTCAGGTAGCTCAGAACCCTCAGTTCCTGGGGATCTAACAACTCTCTGGACCTTAGGATCCATATGTGGCACACGTGCCTCCTCAGGCACATACACATCCGTATAAATTCAATAAATATTTAAAAATATGAAATAAGTTCAAAGCGACCCCTCCTACATAAAGTGTTTTTAAAGAATGCCTAGGTTACTTGAGAACCTGCTTCAAAACAGCAAAAAGAAAAAGAGAAAAGGAATAATTATTCAGTGTCATTATTCAAATTTGTTCCAAACTAAAACCAACCCAAATATCTATTAACTGATAAGCAGATTCCCATCTATCACATCCATATTATGAAACATCAGTGGTCCTGTATTTCGTGTGTGCTCCTCCTAGTGCTTAAATAAACTTAATAAACTCTAGGTTGGCGTTAAAAACAGAAAGGTATGTGACTTCCCTTGGCCTGATTTAACCGAGGGCACACAGTTGCCTCCTCCCCTGCACTGTGCTGTAACTGCTGCGCCTTAATGGTGCTCAGAACTCCCGCAGGCCCCACACAATTATCATCTTAATCTTCCTCAAAGTCAAGATTTTAGCCCAGTTTATTAAAAGCACGCCCTGGCCTACTCCCGTCCTCAATAGATAAAGAAGTGGCTTTCAGGGTCTGGCTGGTGGTCCAAAGCAGGAAGGGTGCAGTTAGCAGGCAGCCTAGACAGTTTAAGACAAAAATAAAAAATAAAAATAAAAACAGAATGCTGGGGACTCAGTGTGCGGAGTAAGTACTTCGAGGACACACGACGATGACTGACTCCGGTTCAGTCTGAAACACAGACGTGGTGCAGCGGAATATCTTTCTCAGGTACGACATGTTCTGGTAACTTACCAGACAGTAAGACAAGACTACTTAACTGTACCTTAAGCAAAATGAAGTCTAACTGCATCTTACTTCCATTAGTTATAAATTAGATCACCTCAGTCAGTTCCCTAAGAGGCTTCAATAAATGGGCTTCAGTCATTAAGGTAGCTCAAGTAAGACCTAAGGTTTAAAACATTTATTATTCAAAGCCACAAATCCTTCGCATCCTCTGCTGCTTCTATTAAGCCTTATTTACATGATAAATTATATAATAAATGGAGCACAAGGAGCTTCTTAAGAGGTGTCTTCTAAAGTCTGTCAAATGTAGTGATTTGAGTCTCACAGCAAACGCAACAGTGGTGTCTTAGAAGCCACGTCACTAAAGAGAAAATTACGTCAAGTACAAAAACTACAGGTCCAGGGCTGTGCCAGCGTAGAGTGCTTGGCCAGCAGAGGTGAAGCCCCAGGCTATGGTCTTCAGCACCACCTACAGAAAACCAGCTACAGCTGCACCCCTGTGCGCTTAGCCCTGAGGATGGAGAACCAGGGGAGCAGAGTTCAGGGTCATCCTCAGCTACACAGTGGGTTAAAGGCTGGAGCACAGCAGACCCTGAATGAATGAATGAACGAATGAATGAGTGAATGAGTTCTTAACAGAGACAGTTTGGGGATGGGGAAAACATGGTATAAAAAATACTAGGTATAAAAATAAGAACAAAGGAAAAAATAAAAAATATAGTTAATTCAAAATAGCATGCACTAGTGAACCATCAGAAATAGATTACTTGGAAACATATATTTTTAATTATGTTGGACTAATATAGGTAAATATTGACGGGTTATGAAACAATCCAAAGGCTGTCCCTTGGAGAAGATTCTGGGGATAGTCCTCCCTTGGAGTCCTGCCAAGGTCTTGCAAAGTCTTTCCTCACTTTTCTGTGATTAATCTATGTTTGCTCTGCTTAAAAGGAAAAAAAAAATTGGCATTTCCTTGTATGCAAAGGAAAACAAAAGAAATTATTTTCAAGCCAGGAAATAGAGGTGGGTTAAATGGCTCTGCACTGGAGAGCTTGGCTGTTGTGCTCAGGGGTCCCCTGCAACTTCTCTCGCTTACTCCACACTGCACTGCCCCGAGAGTTCTACAGCCCCCCAAAGGGTTTGCTTTTCCTTTACAGGTTGTCATCACAAGACTCTTCATGGTCAGTCCCCTGGGCACTGTCTCCAGTAAGCAGTACATTGTAAGGTATTTACTGTATACATTTTTAACTCCTACGCTCACAAAACTTTTACTGAGTACAGTAACTCTTTTTCCCAGACTAATCTAAACTATTTTCTAAGATAAAGAGTAAAAGTAGCCTTAAATATGAAAAAAGGGAATTTGAAGTACACTATTTTTCTCTCTTGGTATTAGGTACTTAAGATTATGGTCTGAGCACCAGGCCTACAGAGTTCTGGGTCTTAGTTGAAGGAGAGATGCTCTGCTCACCTGGCTTCAACAATAAGCTACTTTTCTCAGTACAGGAACATAAACAAACAAACAGGTCTCATGATCTTCCCACCATCAAAGCATTAAGTTCTCAGGTGGGTGGAACCGAACCTTGGACAGTCTGTTCAGGACAGCAAACATGTCTGCCTTCTTTCTTCTTCATCCTGACCAGTATATAAAGTTTGCTTCCCAATTTCCTTTATAAACAGGACTGTTATTGTCTCAATGACTAACAAGGCCCACGTAGGGATATTACCTTTGACACATAAACAGGAAGCAGGTTCCCAGAACTGGGCATGCACTGAGAGGAGCAGAAAGCTGCTCTCGGCATTAAGTGCCACAGTTCACAGTGGCCTCGCCAAGTTAATTAGTACTGAGCTGAAATTAGGAAGTACAAGTAGCATGTTGAATCGGGAGTTATCGAATTAGTCTATATTTAGAACAGGGGCGATGAAAGAAAGGAGCTCTGAGTGGCAATGCTGATGCCAACGACACTGCCCTGCCCTCCCATTTTCTTCGTTAACAGATTCTACACTATATATATAAGCAGCAACACAGGAAGAAAATAGCAATCTAAGCTACCGCGTAACATTTTGAGAAATCTGCAAAATCTGAACCAAACTGCTAGCATCTTCCAAAAGGAACGCATGCCTAGGTTAAATAATCAGGTCAGAATTAAAAGAAAAAAAAAACTGAGTGCGGCTATAAAATAAATGCATTTAGTGATGGAGCCTATCAGTCAATTTTGTATCATTAGGGAAAGGCAGAGTATATGATGCAAAGTAAAATACTATGAAATATTAATTTATGAGTAACTTAAAAATCGATTCCTTTTCTGCAGTTTAAGATCTCCTTCTTTGAGATGACCACCATTTTCTGAATGCTCATGCACTCTATGCTTTCTAGAGCTTTACCAAGGACCGCTTATGAAGCACAGGTTGGTGGAGGTTCCAGTTCCTGATGCTGTTATAAAGCAAGGAGACATGGCTGGCAAGTGCTTTGTAAGCAGTATTACATACAAGTTTTACCTGCTGTTAACAGGTCCACTCTCTACAAGGAACAAAACATCTGGCAAAAGCAGGGTTTGCCCTCCCACCGGAATCCGATGGTTACTCCTAACAACTGTCTCCCTAAAACCTGAGAGTTTTCGAACTCTTTAGGAGCCAACACTGACTGATTCGCTCCTTTTTCTCCCATGCTTCTGGCTCCTGATGGAGAGATAGAATCTTCTTGTGAAAGCAGAGTTGACATTTTTAAAGATGCTGTCGGATTCATAGGATGTTTCATCAAATTATATGGAATAGTGTTTATGAAAAAGTACTGAAATCATATACTCGAGGCAAACCTGTAATGGAGAATATCAGGTTACCAACATGCATATTTTAAGGTAAAGCTTGAAAAGCCAAGGTATAAACAAACACTTAAGCACCTGTAATTATTAGTACCCAGGGAGCAGAGGCAGAAGGATTGCTTCGAGTTCAGGGCCAGCCTGGTCTACACAGCAATCTAGTCAAGTCAAACCAGGGCCACACTGCAAGACACTGACAAAACAGAAAAGAAAGAAAAAGAAAAATTAAAAGTAGTCACTGAAAAGCAAACCTCAGAGCACAAAGGCCCAAAGCAAAATCCCAAACTGGTAGTGAGCAGTGTCCAGCAGACACTCAGACGGTGGCGGTCTTGGCTCTTTGGAGAGGAGATTAGAGGATGGTGGCGCATTTTTCTAGGTCATCTTGTCAGGTCTTAAATTAGTGCCAATAATCCAGACAGTTTCCATTATTATCCATTATTAATTATCATTAGGCCTATAGTTAGTGCAAAGGGAATATTCTAATTAAACTTTCAAAAGCTACAGTGAAGGTGGAGTTGAAAGTCCAAATATTGATTTTCAGCTAATGTTTATCTTCTGAAAACTCCATGAGGGAACGGTGAAGGCAAAGCAAATGAAGCTGCGACCCCATGGAACAGACACCATCGACAGCAGAGTCTGTCAACAAAGTCTCACAGAGGGGAGAACCTCACAGCATGGGGAGAAAAGCCCCAAACTTCTGCAGACGGAGAACAAAATGGAGCAAGAAGACAGTGCAGGAAGAACTAGATTCCAGAACAGCAGCAGAGCAGGAGCAGAGGCACGGCACCCAGGAGCTGCCGCTGAGGTGGAACCTGACACCGACGGGATGGAAGGATTGGCTGGCGATGTGCACGCCTGCACTCCCAGTGCTCAGGAAGTGGAGACAGGATAGCAGTGTGAATGGAGGGCAACCCTGGCTACGTCATTCTAGGCCAGCCTCAGCTACAGACACTGCCTTGAAAAGAAGAGGGAGGGAGGGAAAGAAGGAAAAATGGAGGTGGGACCAGCGCACTCAGATATTTGAGACTTTACAAATCGCTAATCACAGACTTTTTTTCTAAAGCAGATGAAATGCACAAAAGCAAACACGACCCAGAAGGACTAACTGATTCTCTGGTGAGCCTGAAGATACAGAAAGGAAAATGGACTCCTGTCAGAAGACGAACAACCAAAAATTACACAGAAAATTAAGTCACATTCCCTTCTCCCTTCAGCTCCAAGAAACGGTGATCAAATCTAGACAAAAGAAAGAGGTTTTCTACAAGAAAGTACAGTGCAAGTATATACATTACTCTGTGTAAACAGCCTTTGTCAAGTGCAGTAAAGGCAGTGGCTATCAATTCAGCAAAAAGTTACTATGCATACAATGAGGACAGATTGTGTGTATAGTGAAAAAGCACACGTGTCCATTATAACTATACCTGTCTTTCCTAAGGACACTACCAAGAAGTAGAGGTAAAACAGCACAAGAATTAAAAATAAACTTTTCAAGACAACATGAAGCAGCAGTCTAAGCAAGTATTTCTGGAAGTTGTCACCCAAGTGTGGTGCAGAGGTCCCTGTCAGGGACCCACAGTCCTATTACTTCCCTAACAGGGCTAGGACGCTGTTCTCACTGTCATTCTCTGTCGGGGCAGCGCAGTCTCCACAAGCTGAACTCATGACATCTTAACCAACAGCATGGCCGTGCAGACTCCAGCTGACTTCTGTCAAACTGTTCATTAAACACTGCACGACTCTGGGAGCCTTACTTTTAAACTGTCCTAGTTGTCTGGAAATGTTCGTGACTCACAGAACAGCTGCTTGTGTTAGGAGTGTAAGTAGTCTGCCTTCTTTCTAATACAGTAAATATCTTTTTGTATGAAATCTGCAGAATGCAAAAGTTCCTTGGATTTATGAACAATTTTTTTAACTTTTACTTAAGATGCTGTGGGCCCAAAGCCCTGATTCAGAGAAATGTGGAGCTCAGATCACGTGAAGCCGAGCGGTGTTCACGCACACAGATGGCAGCTCACTCTGCTCAGCAAAGCCACAGAGCAGAGCGGCCGAGTGGCCACGCTGTAATAAGAGACTCGGAGTGAACATAATTGCTTCTGATTAATTTAAGGGCCCTGACATTGGAATATGTCTCTAGGGAGAGAAGAGACACTTGCACTAGAATCATGACTGTCTCTAAGGAGAAAGGGCATATTGTAAAGGAAAATAAATAATTTCCCAGTTGGTGGCAAAATTCTTTCCACATTGACTGGGATGTTAGTTCAGGTACTTACGTGTAAAATGATCTGTCACTCAGGAGCATACATTTTTCTGTGTATAACTGCACCACAGCCTCTAAGAGTGTGTTCTACTAAGATATTACAGACTATTTACATCTTAAAACTAAATTAATTCTAATGGGACCTAATGTGTAGTGGAGAAACACACGTTTTAAAATCCTGGCGTTTTTATGTCGAAGGACTCCAGAAGAACAAAAGTGTCAATACTGATCTACAACTGATGTGAGGTGGGGCATACAGAGCAGTATCACAGACAATAGTCCAAAGCAGGAATAAGTGGCAGGGGTGAGGGGCGTGGCTTCTGAGGCCTCTATTCACTGTGCTGCTGATGGAAACAGATGTGGAGACCAGAGGTGGTATGGTCAACTTGAGAGGTCAAGGCAAGGTTCAAGTTTCTGTCACTAACTGTATTGATGTGCAAACTGTTATCACTTCCCCTTAACTGAGGGCACTGGATAAAGAGGAAGACTACCACTTTTTTACTCTTTCTCCTAATCATTAGAAAATGGAGCTATCATTCCTGGTTCCTGTGCTATGGAAAACCAAGCGTGACGTCACACCTGAACGCAGGAGTCAGACTTTGCCAGCTTGCTTTCCACACGGAAGGAGATTATAAAGTGGTGGTTCACATCAAGCCATTAGTGTTTCAAGCTAATTACTATATGAACTTAGGGAAAAATCCTGATTTGCCTTTAAAACTGCTGTATTACAGGGTATCACATGGAGTAGCTCAGTGGTAGAGTGTGGGCTTACTGTGTGGGCTCTGTGACCAAGAAATAATATTACCTGCACCACGGTACAAAGAGTGGACCTGATTTCTTTTAAATGAAAAATCAAAGAGAGTCTAACTTGATTAAATGTGCAAAAACTCCAGCTTCATCGATTCACATACCTGGGCATAAGAGGAGTAGTTTGCCAGGCTGTTTAACCTGGCTCGCCCTCTGCTGACTAAAACCGATGGGACTGGGTCCTTTATATACCAGCCAAAAAGCAAAAACAAATACTAAATGAGTAAGAGAGGCCTAAGCAGACTGTCCCTCGAAGTTGCCGTCCCTCTTCCAACAGGGATCTCCAGATGCTACAGCGATCTCAGCGATTTCAGTAACAATGAGAGCTGCCTCTCCGGCTAGGCATGGTGGCACACGTGTTCATCCTAGGACTTAGAGACCCCAGGCAGGAGGATTGCCAAGGGTTTGAGGCCATCTGGTCTACATAGTAAATTTCAAGCTAGCCTGGGTTACAAAGCAAGTCTCTGTCTCAGAAAACAAAGGGAGAGGGTGAAAGAGAAAAGGAAATTAAACTGGCTATTTGCTTTTTACAGTAACTAATTTTAACCAGGTACAATGGCTCAAAAGCTTGAAGTCGAAGGCAGGAGACTGTGGTGAGCTCCGGGCCAGTGGAGTTACACAGTCCCAGGTCAGCCTAGGTTACAGGGTGAGACCCTGTCTCAAAAACATTTAAATTAAGTATTGCAGTCATATTTAAGAAAAAAATTAAGATGTACACTTTATACTCACTATGAAAAACAAGCTTAATTTCTAAAAACAATCTGACACTAAGAGTTCAAGACTCAGAAACAGGAGTGATAACATGTATCTGCAGTCTTCACACTCATGGACTGCTGAGTTCTGAGGCCAGCTTGGTCTATACAGCAGCTCTAGAGCAGCCAGGGCCATAGTATGACCTTGTCTCAGAAATAAACAAACAAACATATCCCAAGAAACTTAAAATTTTAAATATTAAAAATCTAACAAAGCTTGTTCCTTAAGATACAGAGTCCAACTACTTTACTGAATACACATTGTATAAACAAAACTGTTTGTGCAACTATTTCAAATTTTAAAAGAAGTAAATTTCCAGCTAGGAACACCTGCTCACACCTGTGATATCAGCACTTTCCAGTCTGAGGCAGGAGGATAACTACAGTCCTACACTAGCCTGGGCAATAAAGTCCAAACAAACAAACAAACAAACAAACAAACAAACAAATCAATCAATCCCTATCTCAAAAAGTGAAAGAGGTTCTGATGCCGTGCACGGCGCCAGCTTCTTGACCAAATTTGGTACTTAAGATTGCGAGTATTAATAAACCAAGCTATAAATGTTATTTCAATATTAACCTGCCTTTAGTCATATTCATATTAGCACCAAGTCATGAATCACTTCAGGAAAACCTGTCAGCATTAGACAATAAAACAGTTAAGTCCAAAGTTAGGAGATTCATTCTCGCACTAATCATTTTTTCATTTCTATAATTCAATTTAAATTTTCCTGTTTGGGAATAAAAATTATATTATCAATCCAATTTGTCCTAAAATGGGACGACTACTGAAACACTTCATAGCTTCCCCGCCCCCTTCAACTCAATGTAAAGACTAAAATTCAGCAATTCTTAAAAATGTTTTTTTTCCCATTCAACTAGTAGCATAAGCTTAAAGTTTGTGAGAATGTAGATCCTAAATACAGAAGAAAGTGAAAAACCACCATTAAGGGGAGAGGACTCTTCTAAAAAAAAAAAAATCTTTTTTTTGTAATTGTTAAAGTTAACATGGCAAGTATGGGACTAGTTTTGGAAAGTTTTCGAATGATGTCCTTAGGGTCACTTCTGCAGTGCAGTCCTAAACCTTGAACTCAGCTCCCTATCATGCAAAAGGCTGGCTGTGAAGCTCCTGGTAGAATAGGTGCCTGGGGTACCTAGCTTTACACACAGACTGAGCTGACCACAAGTACAGCCCAGTGTTCCTTCCTCTAAGATAGTCAGGAGTGTGAAATCCCTTATCTTAACAGGTAGCAGCTATGGCCTGAATCCTTTGGTGGGAAAGTCCTTAACTCCTCCTCCAGTCTCCAAGCTCTAATTACATGACATATTTAGGGCTGGAGAAATAGCTCAGGGCAAGGTGTAAAACCCTCTTCAAGTGTGCACAAGGCCTAGGTTCAATTCCCAGGACCACAAAAGTGGAACTCTTGCTAGTTAAAAGAGAGCACCTTTACTTTGACCCATTTCTTTGTCCAGATGTTCTTTACTAACACGATATCATACAAAAGAGATCTAAGAGGCTTTAGTCAAAACATGAATTCAGAAAGAATCTCATTCCCGAGAAAGAATGGAGCTTTTGAAGTCACTTCAGATATTTGGGTTATGGTTTGATGACACTGAAATGTCTCAGATGACTGTTTCAAACATTCTTCTCTGGGCACTGACATACAGGTCATGCTTTTGCAACATATAATAAACACTTGGTAAGTTGATTACTGAATGCATTAAATATACCTATATCATAGCTGAGTTTTAGTGTTTCTGATTTAAAACTATATATAGCTATTCACATAAGACTCTTGGGTGGTGGAGTTGAATTTCTTAAGTTCTTAGAGGTTTATGAGTATGCCAAGGACAATATTTGGCCTTGGCCAGCTGGGGACTATCATCCTGGCAGCTAACTTGTCCTCCAACCAATGACAATGACAATATGCAATGTTACCCACCCTCAGAAAACCGAGTGTCTCATAAGAGATACACAGAAGCACCTATCTGTCTCCCAGAATAAAACCCTCACTTGAGACATCCACATCCTCAGAGAGGTCAAGATCTAATGAATGTGGAAGTTTTACTGGCTCGAGCCAGGCATAGTGGCACACGCTTATCCCAGCTCTAAGAGGCAGAAGGCAAGAGGATCACTTCACTTTCCAGGCCAGCCTGGTCCACACTGAATTCTCGGACAGCCAAGTCTATTCTATAATAAACGTTTATAGTCAGTGTCTACAAACATAAATCATGTTAATAGGTAATGAGCTACACACGGATTAAAAAGAGCCAAGCTCCCAGGCCCCCCGTAGAGACCAACATGTCTCACTGAATGACTAGTCATGCATTTTATGTCCTTCCTCTACCCCCTAAAGCCACAAAAACACCAGGAAACACCATTACAGACTGAAACCCAGATTATCAAACCGATGAGTCCTGTCCACGAAAATAGCGAAAAGGCAGAAAGCATAACCCAGCCATTTTGTGACCATCCAGAATGTGTTTGTCACCCATGCTGCCTGTCTCCACTGCTCTGCGGTGTCTCACCAACAGCTCGCACGGCTGTCTAAGGAACAGGCAGAAGGAAGAGCGTCAGGAGCCGGTACTGCAGCACCGGCTGTGGCTTATTCCCTGCTCCTCCGTGAGGTAAGCAGAGCTGATTACATAATCCTCCCCTCCACTTGATTCCTTCTTCTTGGCCACTGACTCCTTGTAGGGCTCAAGGGAGGAATATAACAAATTAAACATGGAAAGGAAGAGAGGAAATTGTCTTGGTGAGGAGAAGAGGACTTGTCTCTCCCCCAACCCCAATTAAAACAATTGAATTGTTAGCAGGGTGTGGTGGTATGTGAGTATAATATTAGCACTCAGGAAGTGAAGACCAGAGGATCTGGAGTTCAAGGTCATCAGCAGCTCCGTGGCAAGTTCAAGTCCAGCCTGGGCTATGAGAGGCCTTGTCTCCAAACCCCAAACAACGATTTTAATTATTGTAAAACTGTAATTTATAGAATCCATGCATCTTCATACAATTTTAAAACTGAAAGAGTCCTTGCAGACCATCTGGTTTGATCCTTGAATCTTCCCCCCCTCCCTCCCCCACAAAAAAGAATTTAAGCTAAAAAAAAAAAAAAAGTCAAGCAGTTACATTAGACATACTTGGGGCTCTGATGCAGTAACAGTATTTTCTTTCTATCTGCAAATATACTTTCCCAAGGTTCAAAGCTCTGAACACAAAAATCAAGGGCTGCTGCCTGTCCCATAGTATATCCTTATCACTTCAAACTGACCTTTGTCACACAGATACTGATACTATGGTTCTTTGCTGTGTCTGTCCCTCTAAATGCTGTGTGTCAATCGGGATGGGTCTGAGAAGACATCAAGACTGTTGACGGAAAAATGTGGAAGAAAAAAGTAATGCAAGCTAGCTGGAACAATGTGATCCAAGTGACAGCTGCTGGGACGCAGAGCTAACGCAGACCAGTCTGAATCTGTCAGGGGAGCAGCGGAACTGCTTTCAGAAGGTTCTCACGCAGGGCAGGGGACAGTAGAACACAGCAGTGTAAACGTACGAGTGTGTATGTTACATAAGCCACTGACAAGACAGAGCAGAAATCTTACAGTAATCCTCAAGCACATTCTGTAAAAACTGGTCCATGGCTACTGTGTAAAAGTGTTAAAATGCTTTCTTTCTAAGTTTTCAACCAGCTTGGTCCTGGGGACCAAAGGAAATGCCCCAGGCAAAACACATTAAGGTTAATTCTGTTCCCAGCCCAGGCGGTCAGACAAGGTGGTTACCACACAGTACAGCCCAAAGGAGCACCAGAACATTATGTAATCACTCCGCAACCCTGGGATGAGATCAGTTCCCTCACTCAGTAAGCAGGCTTTTCCTTTATTCTTCCTACTCCCATTGTAGAGATATTGTTCCCCACTGAGAAGAGACTTCCAGCTTAGAGCTGGAAAAAGAATTAGTTTGAGGGTTTTTGTTTTGCTTTTTATTTTTATTTATTTTTTTGGTATTAATCAATTTGGCTGTGACTTCAGTGTGGCTATAGAACATAAGCCCTCACTTCTTTTCCTTTGGATAGAGAAATCAGATAAATTAAGAAATAAAAGCAAAGTATACAGTTATAAACAGTTACTTTGAAATAAAAATTATTGTGAGCACATGAGAAATCCTAAGAGCTTGAAAGTAAGACCACTACTTCATAAATGGCAAGACTGATTCAAAGCTTCTTGGCAAAGTGAATTCTGATGTTTGTCTAAGAGTTTCAAACCTTTACAACAGTGGAATAAAAAAAAAACAACAGAGAAATGACATCATTGATACTTTCTTGGAGTGGGAGGAGTTATAGTTTTAGAATGCAAAGATCATGTACCTAATAAACACCATAGAGAATGTATATTTGAAGCTGGTCATAGTTACGCACACCTGTAATCCCAGTACTTGGGAAGAAAATGAAGGCAGGTCAGAGTTCAAGGCCTATCTGAGCTTGATGGGACTCAGCAGTCTCCACAGACAAGAATGCCGACATGGAGTTATGACTGGGTACCTGACTACAGGTCTACTCTAGATTAAAATGTGCATCTGACAAAGAGATCCGAGCGATAATTCGCTACGACAATTTTCACCTGTGAATGCTAAATACTTTTTCAGGATCACCAGTGTTTGTACTAGGTTCAGGAAAACAATACTAAAACCAGAACCTTTAATTCTTTTAGGAGATCAGTTCACTCTTCTTATCTCAAGGGAAAACAGTCATTTAAAAATCAACCTGATGTTTGCTTTTAGCTGGAACATTTCCAGAAAACATGTACAAACAGCCCAGATTGCTATTATATTCTCAAAAAATTTATAAAGCAATAGTGGCCTGTTTCTTAACAGTAATTTTCAGTAGATCATTAAAAAAATTAAAAAAAAAAAAAGCTAAAACACCCCTTACTACTTGTACCACGGACACAAACGACTGATTTTAAGTCAAAACTAAAATTACCCAAGTGACAATAGGTATTAAGAAGTGTTCGTGAAAAAATGAAGCAGCACCCTCTGTTAATATCTATAGGTATCAAATGTCAGCAGCCTAAAGACGAGGCAGAAGGAAAACTTAGGAAACAATTTTATTTATATTTAAAAGAATATTACTGTAAGTCACTTTTAAAAACTGAATCCAGTAACAGCTTCACTCAGTGTTAACGGGGAATGTGGTAAAATGAGGGTGAATTTCGTGGGAATGGGAGCAAATTCCTACGTTCAGGTTCCAGTTTCACTTAATCCAGAAGTCCCCACAAAGAAGCTGGTAACATTTAAAAGTCAACTGTTAGGTTACAAGGGAACAGCCACAATAGCAATTACTTTCACCTGGAATATCTGTTACAATAATAAAATCACCAGCCAGAAACTACTCCCAGTATACTGTTGTCTTCTTTCTCCAGACCCCAAGGTGTTCACCTGCCAACACCGAAGGCCTTTTGTAGGCAAGGGAGTTTGTAAAAGAAAGGGGCTTTTAAAAAAATTAAGATGCTTACAGTTGCTGGACTTAGTCCAAGTGCTGTTCAGCCTAGAAACGAAAGTAGGAAACAACAGAGGTTTAGGCTTGTTATGATGTCAGCCATTTTAGGCACAGTATTTATACTGGAAGAAAAGTGCCAAACTCGGTAGTGGCAGTGCCTGTCGCTGCAGGTTCCCAGGCGACCGAGCCAAGTGCAAAGCCGCGGGAGCTCGTACACCTGTGCAACTGTCCCCTCGGGGGTCGCCAGGGCCAGGACCCCGCCCCGCCCGCTGCACACACACACCACAGTACCCGGGAGCGGAGGACCGTCCGGACACCCGTCCCCGCCGCGGGGACCCCGCCCACGACCCGAGCCAGGACCTTGCAATCCACCGCCACGGCATCCGGAGGGGCGATGAGCGCCTCCTCGCTGCTCTTGGGCTCGTCCTTCTTGGCCTCCTTCTGGGCCAGCGCCGAGTTGAACGTCACCTTCACCATGGTGCGGCCTGGGGCGCCCTAGGCGGCGGCGGCGGCGAAGGCTGGGGTCGCGGGTGGCAGGATCCCGGCTGCGGGTGCAGCCTCGTCGGCCGAGCTCAGAGCACGACTCTGCAGCAGAGGAGCGAACTGCGCGACAGCAGCAGCGGCTCGGTGCAGCGCGGTTTCCGGCCTCGCAGCTGGGGCGCGGGCGCGGGGCGGGGCCCGGAGGGGCGTGTTCTGTGGGAGGGGCCATGCGCGGGGCGGGGCCTGGCTCCACGCCAGACCCTCTCTAATTCCCCCCACCCCGCTCACACTCAGTGGGAATCCAGCCAGGCTTTGTGGAGGGCGCGCCTGGCTGAGCTGGGACTTGTTGCCCCTCTGGGCTGCCTGGATTTTCCGGTTTTGAGTTTGCTTCCAACTAGTTCTCCTCTGGGGCCCAGTGTTGCAGGTTGATAAGAAAATGGGGTGAACTCTGTCGGTTGGCTACACAGGATAAGTTAACTTCTGATAGCTCCAAATTCTCTTTAATTGGGAGCCCAAAGGCCGTGGAATCTTTGTGTGAGAAAACAAACAAACATACCCAAAAGCTCTGTTTAATCATTTATTAGCAAGCGACTCAATAGAGCATTGGAATTTTTGAAGCGTTGTGTCCTGGTGATCGGACTTATCTCCCACAGACCTCACCCTAAGGTGTTGCCTGGTTGACTAAGCTGGTCTTTTCTTCCTCCTTCAGAGGTCAGTGCCTGCCTGGCCTAGTCTCAATCCAATGACCAGGAACCCTCTTCATCCATTTGTATCCCTAAAATCCTACACTGGTAAAACAGAATGTACCAGCCGAGTTCATTTGTAAAAACAAGCCAAAAAAAACATATGTGCCCTAGACCAATCTGTGATTTGTGACAATGTACTTAGGACAAGTTCTTATTTTTCTTCAAATTAAAAAATGCTCCTTTTTTGAAGAGGTTTTGCTCCTGACTGACAGAAGACACTGGCCCACACACTCTTACTGGGCTTACAGCCATGTCCGAAGATGGCCATGTCCTTTGGTCAAATGATGGATCCTGTAGTCTTCTCCACATCTTCTCCTTGTTCACCTACAGTAGTGTCTATTGGCCAGAAGATTCCTGCTGTGTCAGCTCTGGCTTAGGCCAACCTTGAAGAAGTTGAGCCCCTGGGTTTTGAGGGTTTTTGAGCCCCTGGCTCTGTTGAAGGAGGGAACCATTTTAAATTCTCCATGGAATTCTGGATCACAAATCCCTGAGAAATCGTTCTTGAGAATAACCTAGGCTGAGAAAGAAATCCAGTCTAGACCTTCAGTTTTCTTTAGTATTTTGAGATTCTAATCAAAATTAAGCCTGGGAAGAGGTGTGTTCCAGTTCCGACCATTTTTGTAGTAACCGTCTGTATGACCTGCCGAGGCTTATTTAGATTCCTTCAACCGGAGTCACTTGTCCATACAGCAATCCTGCGGTGTTCACCAGCCAACCGGCTTTTGATGAATGGTATGTATCTGGGCACGATGTTGAATACCTTTAGTTCCAGCACTTTAAAAGCAGAGGCAGGCAGATCTCTGTGAGTTTGAGGCCAACCTGGTCTACATATCGACTTGGAGGTCAACCAAGGGTGCATAGTAAGACCCTGTCTCAAAGCAAAACAACAAAAATTTTTTAAATGGAGATTTCCCAAAATGTTATAATTGAAGACCACAGGATTCTGGAAGCGAAACCTGTAAGATAAAATGAAGAGTTGCTTGGAATATCTTAATCTTTGTTTCTTTTTTATTTTTAAAGTTTTTGTATGCCTATGGATTTTTTTTGCCTACCTGTGTTGTGTACCTGTGCCTAAGGAAGTCAGAAAAATGAGTCAAATCCTCCAGAACTCGAATTACAAATGGTTGGGAGCTGTCACGTGGTTGCTGAGAACCAAACCTAGGTCTTCTGGAAGAACAACAAACGCTTTTAACCACTGAGCTGTCTCTCCAGTCCCATATCTCTATTTTTGATTTTGGAATTTAGTAGGACTCCATCCCATGAGAGAGAAGGTGAGGGGGTGGATGGTTTATAAGTAGGTGGGGGGAGTAAGCTGAAGAAAGCAAATACGAGAAACAAAAATCAGATTGTCGTTTTAGAATCACATTGGAAGCTAAGGCAAGGAAGCAGAACAGTGGAACCGTAGCTCCCTGGTTAATACTAGGCCACACAGTGTCAGATAAACGACTACTGACAATAGAGTCGTTGGCTGAGTCGGTCAGTCCTGAAAGAGGTAATAACTATTACAAAGGAGTTTTATTAGGCAGCAAATAGTACAGTGTATTCAAAACAAAACAAAACAAAAATAGGCTCTTACAGGAAAGAAAACTTCCCCTTAAAACCTCGAGAGACACTTCCTCAATGGTGAGAGTGAAAAATAGGAGAAGGTTGAGCTGCTTTGAGAGGGATGGCAGGGAGCTTAGAGGAGCCTCTGAGGAGGCTTTTAAGACATCCCAGAGCAAAGGAAATATCAGACTCTAATAAGTTTGAGCGGGGTCTGGTGAGAAGTTTCACACTCTGTGATTTAGCTCAACATAATACACAACAAAGATCATGGAGGATTGGGGTACAGGTGAAGACCACAATGATGAGGGTGGGGTGGGAGTGGGGTAGGTGGAGGATCCCCTGCTAGGTGTGAGAGCTTTTTAATGCAAGGCCAGGTCTGATCTCTTTAGGCTGTGGGAGCTTGCCTTATAGGAGTAACTTCTGTCTTTTTAAGGGTTAAAGAGGGAGAGTTCATTAACGTGCCAGTTAGAACAAAACTGTTGGAGATGTTGAGACTGTTGTATCATCAGCCCTAATTTCTGAAGGACAAATATTTTCCATAATGACAATGAACCTCCCTGTAAATTGACTCCATTTTGATTTTTTGAACCTTTTGCAGGAGCTTACTCTAAAACAAGGTCTTCATACAACTTTTAAAGAGAGATATCTGTGAATGGCATTGGTGTGGTGGTCAGAGGATAATTTACAGGAATTAGTTCTCTCTTTCTACCATGTAGAATCTAGGATTGGACACCGGGCTTTGTGCTAAGATGCCCCTGAGCCATCCCAATGCTGGTTAGTTATGCCCGTCAGCTTGATACAACCTAGAATCAGCTGGGACATTATCCAGATCAGGTTTATCTGTAGGGGATTGTCTTACTCATTAATTGATTTGAATGGACCCAGCCTATTGTGGGCGGCACCATTCCCTAGGCAGTTTCCTGTAGAGCAATGAAGAAGACTAGGTGAGCAGAAATGAGCAGGCAGTATGCATGGATTTGTTTCTCTCTACTCTTGACTGTGAATGTCATATGACTAGAAACTTGAAGTTTCTGCCTTGATTTGATGGATGGTAAACCCTATCTTCCCTAAGTTGCTTTTAGTCAGAGTATGTATCACAACAATAGAAATGAAACTAGAACACATTCATAATAGAATGATAGGGTGAAATGAGAGAAAAAGTCCTCAAAGTATTTGACAGTAGGTAGAATAAGAGAAGACAGTTCTTTCTGAAAAATACCATTCGTTGAGACTTTTGGGTAACTGAGGTAACTGAGGGAGAGTTGGCAAGGTTGACAAACCAGAATTTTTCCTCTGCTCTAGGACTTTTATTTTATAAAGGCGTGTGAATAAAAGACCATTATTTTGTGTGGTAGCAGTGAGCAACAGGATGAAAATCAGTTGGCTGACAGTCTGGGAATAATCGCTGGGTTTTGCTTCTCTGGTTTGGTCTGGTGTGTCTACAGAGCTGTGTAGTGCATAACAACACAGATAATAAAGAAGCTGGCTTGAGACCAAACACAGCAAACCCAGTCCCGTGATTTAGAAAGTTGGCTTGTTGACCCTGTAAACTAAGGGGCGGAGGAGGAGGAGAGTGCATGACTCAACAGAAAGCTAAAAACATAGAGCTAAGTTGCCATTAACTACCACATGTAAAGGGCCAGTCCCAGAAGGACTTTGTTTTCCTTTCTCACAAGAATTTGCTTTTAAAGTGATACTAGCTTTACGCTTCACCTTGCTCTTTCTGTGAAGGAGGCTAACGTGGGAAACTACATTCTAGCATCCTAATTCCCTTAGATCTGTTCGATGTGCTTGTGCTGTTGCTTTTAGAAGTTCTTCCCCTTTCCCCTTCCCCTTTCCCTTTCCCTCTGTTTTTTCTCAAGACAGCGATTCCCTCTTCTGCGAGACTTTGAAGTTGAGCAGAACGATTAGGAAGCATCTTTTGCAAACACAGGGCCCTTGCTGAAACAACATCACTGAATATGCCTTTTGAAAAGTGTTCTTGGCACCGGCCCTCATACCCCAAGTGTGGCTTTAGTTAGGCCGCTTGTGGCTTTGTCTCAGCTTTCAAAGGGAAGTGGCTCTTCTAGGTTACAAGAACTCTTCAGCCTTTACAGAGACTTCAAGACTGCTTGTGTCACCGTAGCGGTGGCTGTCCTTTCCTGCGTGTACATTTCCTACCTCTATGGTCTACTTCTAGAATCCTTTTTAAAATTTACACGATAGCAGTTTTTTGTTATCGTTTGGTTGTTTTATTTATTGTTGTTTGGTCTTTTGAAACAAGGTCTCATTTTGTATTTTTGACTCTCCTGGAGCTCATAATGTAGCTCAGGCCGACCTCGACCCAGTCACGGTTCTGCCTCAGCTTTCAAGTACTGGGATTCCAGGCATGAGCCGCCATGCCTAGTTAGTATAGGTTGTTTATTTGTTTCTTTTTTTTTTTTTTTTTCTTGAGACAGGGCCTTTCTATGTAGCCCTGGCAGTCTGGGAACTCTCTGTGTAGACCAGGCTAGCCTCAAGCTCACAGAGGTCTGAGTGTTGGGATTAAAGGCATGTGCCATCATACGTGGCATATATCTTCACTTCTCTTTTTTGCGACAGCCCCTCCCACCTTCGCCATCATGGCACCCTCATGCCCAGTCTATAGCATTCATTCAGACTTGTGGATAGTTCATCACAGGGGATGAAGAGATGACCCAGCATTTAAGAGCACTTGTTGCTCTTGCAGAGGACCTGAGTTCAGTTCCCAGCACCCACATCTGCTGGTTCCCAAACATGTGTGACTCTAGCGCCACAGAATCTGATATGTCTTCTGCTACATGCACTTATGTGCACATAACTCCCCACACCCACTGAATGTGTGTGCACGTGCGCGCGCGCGCGCACACACACACACACACACACACACACACACACACAATTTAAAAATTGAATAAATAAAAATAACACTATTTTCTACAATAAACTCACTAAATGACCTTCCCGTCAAGATTGTTACTGGAATTTTTACAGCAAAAGATCGGGTTTTGGCATCCCCCAAAGGCAAAGCTCATCTGTCTCAGTACATCAACTGAAGAGAACCAAAATCAGAAAGATCAAAGTTTATCAGCATGGCCACACTGGATGGAAGGAAGAACAGATATAGAAGTCAAGTGATCCCCATGTCCGTCTTTGGGGATACTGATATGAACTTGGGGTTGAAATAGAAGAGAGATTAGGGCAGTGATGTGAGGTGCACATAACTAAGCAGTGCTGACTAAGCTGCGGTCCTCTGCCTCAGTTCCAGCTCTGCAAGGCGGTCCAGAGAGGAGCCTGAGAGGGAAGGGGCTGGACCTTGGAGGAGGGCGAGATGGGTTAGGTAGGCAGAGTCAGAGGGAAAGTGAGCCGAAGTAAACACAACGGACATAAAAATGAAGGCAGGAAGGAATGCCAGGCTTTCGTTTTTACCCTTCCTTTTTCCTGTTCTCTCTCTCTCTCTCTCTCTCTCTCTCTCTCTCTCTCTCTCTCTCTCTCTCTCTCCCTGACATGATCTAAAGTAGCCCAGGCTGGCCTTAAACTTGCAAGGATGAGTTTGATCCACCCGAACCTCTTGCATCTACCTCTGGGATTATAGGTGTGCACCACTGTAGCAGCGTAAGCTGTGATGGGAATCAAATCCAGGATTTAGTGCATGCTAGGTGTGTAGTTGAACTACACCTGAAATGAACTAAAACCCCTAGATGGCTGGGCACACTCGTGAGGGACTTTTGCTTAATTAAATCATTGGAGGGGAGAAGATCCATTTCTAACCTTGATCTTTGAAGGTGGGAAGACTCACCTCTCATCTGGGCCACACCTTGTGCTGGCAGCCTGTATAAAGAACATCGAAGAAGGAAGCTCTTGCCCTTTGCCTGCCTGCTCTGGTCCTTCATAGCACTAGAGTCTACTTCTTCAATATTCAGCTTATAGTGAAGACCAGCTGAGCCATCCAGCCTCCTGGACTGAACAATGAATGGATTCTTAGACCTTCTGTTCGTAGACAGCCATTGTTGGATTAGCTAGACCAAAGCTTATAAATCACTCTAATATATATAGAGATTCATTCTATATGTTAGTTCTGTTACCCTAGAGACCACAGGGCAATGCACTGGGCAAACGTTCTACCAACTGGGATAGCATTTCCCAGTCCTCCTTCTGACTTCAGCTCTACCTTCTGGGCCTAAGTGAAGAACCACACACCCCACCCCCTTTTTAAAACTTAAGCAACTTCTAAATGCTCTTTCCAGAATTTTGGCTTGCCATAGCCATGTGATGGTTTGTGTTTGTTGATGTGCCAGGAACCAAACTCACCTGGCAGATGGGCCTCTGGGCCTGTGTGTGGGAGATTGCCCTGATTACATTAATTGATGTGGGAAGACTCACCTTAACTGTGGGCTGTACCATTCCTGGGTAGGGGATACTAGACTGCATAAAATGGAAAAATCCATCTGAGGACATCCAGCTCTCTCTGCTTATTGACTTCAGCTGCAGTACAGCTCCCTCAGGCTCCAGACACAGACTGGTCCACCATGATGGACTGAAACCTAAGCCAAAATAAACCCTTCTCTCCTCACTCATATTGGTCACGGTATTTCACCACAGCAACAGGGAAAGAAGAATACTAAAATAGTCCCAACCCCTTTTTAGAATTGTCTTAATAATAAATGCAGCAGCAAACCACTGAACTGAGAACAGAACCCCCATTGGAGGAATTAGAGAAAGGGGCTTGAGACCCCATATGAACAACAATGCCAACCAACCAGAGCTTCCAGGGACTAAGCCACTATACATGGACTGACCCTGTGCTCCAACTACATAGGTAGTAATGAATAGCCTAGTAAGGGCACCAGTGAAAGGGGAAGCCCTTGGTCCTACCAAGGCTGGACCCCTGGCGAATGGGATTCTTGGGGGGAGGGGGGTAATGGGGGAGAATGGGGAGGGGAACACCCATGTAGAAGGGGAAGGGGAGAGGGTTAGGGGGCTGATGGACAGGAAACCGGGAAAGGGAATAACATTTGAAATGTAAATAAGAAATACCCAATTTAATAAAAATGGAAGAAAAAATAATAAATGTAGATCTCTTTGTATTCAAATGCATATGGAATTTGGGGGTTTTTGTTTTATTTGATATAAAAAAAAAACCCTAGATCTCCTCTATATTGAATACTTTAGGCTTTAGATGTCATCTCATGGTTTCCCCTCATTCAAAATGAGAGAAACCTCATTGGGCGAGGGTCTACTATGTCCATGTTTAGAATATATTTCTTTATCATTAAAAGAAAAGGAGAAAAAGGAAATGGAAAAGGCGACAGAAGGAAACAAGAGGAGGCATAAACAAAATCAAAAGAATAAGGAGACAAGGCCAGTTATAGCCATGCATGATTCCCAGCCCTTGGGATGAAAAGGTAGGAGGATCAGAAATCCAAAGCCAGCTTCTACTACAGAGCAAGTTTGAAGCCATGCGAGACTCTGTCTCAAGAAACAACAGCAGCAAAATTGGAAAAGTGGCTATCACAAAAGAAGGTGGTGGTCCAAGGAACAGAGCCCATTCAAAAGATACCGGGCTTCCTGAGTGTGTTCTTCAAATGTCGGCACACTTCATATTTTCACCACTTAGCTATCTTTGTATGCAAAAGAGATTGAGTCCTGGATTTTCCCTCCTGCTAGACAGACAAGTCCCCGAATGTTCAAATCTCTTAAATAAGCTGGTACGGTATTTGCATATATCCTCTGCGCTTCATCCTGCGCACAGCCATGCAGCAAGCTTAGCATCTCTCGATTATACACAATGCCTAGTGGGTGTCAGCAGCTTATGGACAGGCACGGGCGGTGCCATATTGTTAAGGAATATACAAGAAGAAAAGTGTATGGAGGATCAGTAGAGCTGCAGCTTTTAAAAATATTTTCAATATTTTCCATTGATTGACTCTATAGATAAGGACACAGAGGGCTCATTGTTCTACACAAATCAACTGTGGATGGCATGATACCGGACTCTAGACAATGTGACAGTAGCCCGGTAAGGCTTCTTACAAGAGAAAGAGTTTCAGTTGAAGTAATGGAAAGGGTTTGGATAAAGACACGGCAAGGAGAAAACAACACCTTCAATAGAAAAATGGACAACACCGAGACCATGAAAAAGGACAGAGCCAGAGGAGGGAACGCTCAGCAGGCAGAGGTGTGCGCTGTGTACTTATAGGAAATAGGGCCGCAGGGGCCGTTGGTGGGCATATTGTGGGTTAGGTTTCCAGGACTGTAACAAAATCCCTGAGATAATGATCTTATAGAATAGAAAAGATTATTTTGGACATTCAGTCCTCAGTTGGCCCTGTGGCTCTCGGGCCTGTGGCAAGGCAGCAGCATATCATAGCAGGAGCACTGGGTTGAGAAAACTGCTGGGAAGCCAAGGGTGATATGAAACGATCATGTCTCTCAAGGCTGCCCCTACTTCTCAGAGGGTACTTTTCTAAGTAGAACGTAATGCTAGGTGTTGTTTCCTAAAACCCTTCCAATGATCTAACTGCTAAATCACTTAAAATTCATATGTTTAGACTACAGCCTTTTTCAGAGTGAGTCAATACGGTCCACTCATGATTTGATATGCTACAGTTCTCTCTATTTTCTTATACATTTTGTGTGTATGTTATATTTTGTATATTCCAACTAATGACACATAAAATACATATGTAATTTAAATCTAAATCAAAAATAGGAAAATGTTCTAAGCAGAAGATTAAAATTACAACAGCAGTAGCAACAACAACGACAACAAAAAGTGGCTGGCTTGGGAAGCAGAAATTTCTGGAAACCAAACTTCAAAGTCTCATGTTCTCAAACTCAATAGCCAGACGACTCTGCTTTGTGTTCAAACAATGTTCCAGCTAATAGAATCAAAATGCTGGAAAACAACCCTGAGAGGCCTCCCAGACGTCATTGGCTACCCGCTCCCAAAACATTTATACTGTAAAGGTCATGCTTTTTTGGGGGGGGTGGGGAGGGAGACTTTTATTTTTTTAAAGCTACAGGAAAATCACTTTTGACATTATCACTTTTCAAAACTCAAAGGAAGGACTGGACTATTTTGGCTTCCTGCAGAACTGTAGACAATCGGCAGGTATACATGGACCTAAGAGAGCTTTCCAGCAGGGGACCCATACAGCACATTGTATGTGGTGACAGTTCCTGGCTAATGTGGTGGTTTAAATGAGATGTTCCCAACGATGGAAAGCATTTGAATACTTGGTTTCCTGTTGGTGGCACTGTTTGGGTGGGTTTAGGAGGTGTGGCCTTAAGGGAGAGGTATGTGACTGGGGATGACAGGTTTTGGGAAATTTAAAGAATTTAAATTTAAATAATTTGAAGAACCATTTCTGGTTCACTCTCTTCTTACACTGGTAGTCCAAGATGTGAGCCCGTGGCTTGCTGCAGCCATGCCTTTACCTGCTATTGTGGGATCTAACTTTTGGAGCCATAAGGCCAAATGAATGCTTTCTTCTATAAACTGCCTGGCACCCGATGTTTTATCACGGCCACAGAAAAGTAAATACTGCAGGTCAGGAACACACACAGTGTAACCAGTGGGATAAAAATAGTAAGAGGAAGGGGCTGGAGGAAGCTGCGGAGGGGAACCGCAAGCAGAATATTTCATATAAAATCTATTTTCAATAATAAGAACGATTAAGAGCGTATTCCATCCTTAGTTCTCATACTACAGGATGGGAGTGTAACCTAGGCTCAGACACTCTGGCGGCTCCTTCCTGGAACTCTGGGAACACTTCCGAGACCAGCATTGGCGATCAGTGTCTAAACTGTCTCTCATATTCCCAGCCACTAGCTGCCTAGATGCCAATCCTTAGGATCATTTCCGGTGCCATTGGAGTCCTTTTCAGAAGGCTCTTGCATATACCTCAGAGGTTTTCTCTATTATTTTCCCGTGGCAGGTTCTAAGCTTTACATATCAAGGTCTTTGGTTCATGCTATGTAGGTTAATTTTTGTGCAGGGAAAATGACGAAGATCGAGTTTCATTCTACATATGAAGATCCAGTTGTCCCAGGACCATGTGTTATAAAGGTGGCCTTTTCACTAATGTATACTTCATAGCTTTGGTGAGAAGTGAGAAGGTCAGAACTAAAGGTTCGTTTCTGGAACCTCTACCATATTCCACTAGTCTACGTGTTAGTTCTCTGTGACAGCAGCAGGCGACTTTTATCTGTGCTGCTCGGTCATGAAGTCAAGGGTTGCGACATCACCCACATTGCTCTCTCTATTAAGGCTTGTTTTAACTACTTGGGACCATTGGTGCTTATATACTGAATTTTTGGATCTTTTTATTTTCTTTGAAGAATGCCGTAAGGATTTTGCTGGGCATTACGTTGACTTGGTGCTCAGTAACTCGACCTTCCTCACAATGTTAATGCTGCCTATCTGTGAGCATGGGCATCTTTCTGTTTCCTGAGAATGGTTCCAGTGCTGTCTTCAGAGTCATAAAGCTTATACTGTAGAGTCTTCCACCTCCTGCTTAAATGTATTCTTAGACACTTCCCCCCACTTATCTCTCTCCCTCCCCCCCCTCTCTCCCTCTCCCTCTCCCCCCCTCTTCCCTTCCCCTCCCTCCCTCTGTGTGTGTGTGTGTGTGTGTGTGTGTGTACACATATGATCATGTGCATGCAGGTGTGAGGTATGTACATTTGCATGTGGAGGTCAGAGGACATCTTCAGGTGGCTTTCCTTAGGTGCTATCTGTAACTTAAACTTTTTTGAATCCTACTTTCAATATGGGCCTTAAATGCTTTACCTTCCCTTCTAGCCCAGTCCACCACCCAGCAGAGGTAGTAGAAAAGAAAGGATATTAGGATATGGGGGAAGTGGACCCGTTTAGAAATTGTTCTTCGGAGCAAATGCTATCTGCATTGTCAGAAAATCAGCAGTTCGGTTCACAGCAGCCGCAGCTTGATCCACTTGCAAATACTTCACGAGTGTACCAGCAGTCCAGTCCCCATAGCAAACATGTATGGGTAGCAGTGGTACATCCTAGCAGAGACAGCCGGGCCTCAGCCAAATCAGCAGGAGTCAGCGTGGGAGTGTCTTTGCTGAGAGAGGCACAGCCAGGAACTTCTCCTGGGGTCTCCTGGTCCCTCCTGCTGAACTTGTGTGAGGTTGAGGCCAGGCTGTCTCTGCTAGATAGTGCCTGGACCACTGCTGATTCCTGTTTGCTATCCCGACTCTGCCCTACTGGACTGCTGGTGTATCCGTGAAGTGTTTGCAAGTGTGTTGCACTGCCACTGCTGACCTTTGAACTGAACTGATGATTTCCTGACAACACAGAAGGGAGTTTCTCCAAAGAACCTTTCTAAACAGGTCCACTTCCTCATAGCCTTCCTTTCCCACTACTTCTGGTGGGTAAGCATTTAAGAATCATCATTAAAAGGAGACTTTGAAAAAAGTTAAAGCTACAGAACGCTATCAGCTCGCTCCTCGCAGCTTGCTCAGCCTGCTTCCTTATGGCTCCTGGAACCACCAGCCCAGGGGTAGCACTGCCCACAGTGGCCCTCCCACACCAATTATCAGTCAAGAAAATGCACCACAGGCCATTCTGCTGGGGTCATTTTCTCAACTGAGGCTCCCTCTTTCAAAATGGCTTCAGCTCCGTGCCAAGTTGACAAGGCCCTGGATTAAATTCTTCTGCTTATGCACCCTCTCTCAGGTCAGTCATAATTTTAACCAGTAGATATTAAAAAAAAATCATTTGCTCATTTCTGTTAATACCTCTGACTTTACTAATTGAAGAGTCCCTTGCTTTTTGATGTTTCTTACACTTTTTCTTTCCTTTAAACACTATTTTTATTAGATAGCATCTTGCATAGCTGAATATAATCTTACATTTCTAATCCTCCTGCTTCTGTCTCGCAAGTGTTAGGATTATAGAAATGCACCACTGTATCCAGTTGTATGAAGTGCCCTATAGGGCTTTATGCATGCTAGACAAGCCCTCTGCTAAAATACATCCCAGTCCCATAAACATTTTAAAAATTAAATTAAACATGTCGATTACATTTATTTTCCAGCACATGTGTGTACACACATGTATGTATGTATATACATATATATGTATGTATATACATATGTGTGTGTGTATGTGTCCTACAGCACACACGTGGCAGTCAGAGGCCAGTTTGTGGAGAGTTAATTCTCTTTTTCCATCAAACTCAGGCCTTCAGTCTGAGTAGCAAGATCGCTTGCCTGCTGAGACTCGTTGCTGGCCCTCACTTAATTCTTTAAGTTATCACAGTTATGGAGTTATAATGGTAGTTTCATTTCTTTGTTCTCCTTCATTCCCCTCCTCACTGCCCTGCCGTCCCTTGCCGTTCTGCACCCTCCTGCTGGTCCCTTTTCTAACAGCTGTTTTTCTGTTTTTATGTCATATTCCCCACATCTTCCCCCCTCCTCCTTCCCTTAATATCTCTTCATCTCTCATCATCCCTTGTCTGGCTTTATCACACACACACACACACACACACACACACACACACACACACACACACACACGTATATAGATATATAGATACACACAGATTTAATTCTGGGTTCTGCATATGAGAGATAACACAGAGTATTCTCTTTTAATGAATTGATGTTTGCAAGACAAACTGGGGGTTGTGACTGAAGATGCTCCATGTGGAATGAAAGTAATGAGAAAAGTACTTTGGTGTTTATGCCAGGGAACAAATGATACCTTAAACAAGAATGTCCAGACTGAATGCAGTGGTGCCTGCCTGCAGCCTGAATCCCAGCATGCATGAGTTCCAGGCTAGCCTGGGCTACAATGTGAGACTCAGTCTCAAGAAAAAAATACAAACCAAACCAAAATCCCAATGAGCAAACAAAAACCCAGAGAGTATACGTGTCTGCCTTCATCATTATAGATTGCCTCCTGCAGCGTACTTGGATACAGGGGTGCTGTTTCATTTCCAGATATGCAGTCTATCTCAAGGACAAAAGAATATGGGAAATGCAAACGAGCCTCCAAAGCTGCATGGGATTTTACCGTGAATCTGTACGAATGAGTGCTTTTGTATTGTGAGTCATTGAATAGTGTGAAGACCCACGGCCAACCAAAAAGCAGCCCTCCCTGTGAAGCAGCAGGCATCCAAGAAGCTGCTCTAGATAACCTTCCATCTAGCTTCCCTCCGGCCTACTTCAAGACTGGGAGAGGCTTCATTTATTAAAGTTCCAAGGAGCCAATAGAAAAATATTTATATAAAAACCCCTTTAAGTTAAAAAAAGATCTTTAAAAGGTGCTCAGGCAGATAAAAGGAATGCAGAATCAGGTGTACTTTTTGAAGGTGAGAGGAAACTCATGCCTGTTAAGAAGTGTACTAAATGCAAATGTTTTCCTCAGGATAGCCATGGTTTGAATGATTACACTGCCTAAAAGGGTTGTGAGCTTCATCTGAAAGAAAGTGTGTGGCCTAAGTCAGCAATCACGTGGTAAACTGCATTCGCTTTGAGAGGCCACACTGAGGAAAAGAGATAACAGGGAAATCCAAAGCTGGCCTGGTAGGTCAGATCTGAAAGCTCAGCCCCTGGACTGCTAGTCCAAGAGGATTTCTGCCTGTATGTTGAATAGTGACGGTCACAAAGGAGGCTGTTTACCAAGGAACGCAGTAGAGGAGGAAACACCCAGGGCCGTCTTCCCCCATCTGAGGTCAGGACTATTTTTTTCTCAAGTCACAGGAAGATTGCAGCTGGGGAACACAGCAACTTCTAGACCAGCCCCCGCTTTGTTGGATGAGACCTATCTTTAAAAGCAAAAGAGAGGGCTGGAGAGATGGCTCAGTGATTAAGCATGAGAGGACCTAAGTTCATTCCCCAGCACCTACCTGAGGTGGCTCACAATTGACTGTAGTTCTAGCTCCCAGGCAGACCCTACGCCTCTGACATAGAGCCTCACATAGAGACACGATTTACATATGATAAAAAAATGAAAATAAATTTCAAACAAACCCAAAAGATTAAAGGAACAAACACGTAAGACATTCCCTGAAAAAAAAAAAGATAAAATTGCATAGAAGCTACTCTCCACTCACTGTAAATGAAACAAAAGTGCTGTTAATGAAGCAACATACATTCAGGACATTTCCCAACATGCTTTAGTCTCAGTTAAAGCCACATCCGTTACTAAACCGGAGGCAGTACCCCACAGTGACTCTGCATTAATATGAGGGAGAAAATGGTTCTTTCTGTCTTACTCTTTCGGGCTTCTACGGACCACATTGTTGATGGAGCATGCTGCTGCATCTACTAGGCTTTCCTTCTTTCTAAAACTTTGTATATTTTGATGCCCTGGTCTGGGACGTCACTCTGTTGAGGGATTGCTTGTTTAGCATGCATAAAGTCCTGCATCCCAGAACAGATGTGGTAACACACATATAATTTCAGCGCACGGAGGAGGTTGACCCAGAAGGATCCAAAGTCACAAGTTTGGATTGCATAGGGCAATCCTTTCTAGTCACACTTCGCAGGGAGACGGATGATACTCTGGAGGCCTAGGAAAACCCTGTGTGGTAGACATTAGCAAAGAAGAGCATGACTCTCATTCTCGGAGACTAGAGTTCGCTTTATGAAGAACAGTGGAGGGGCCGAAATAAGCCAACACGCATACTGCAGACACTGAAGACTTTGTTCCCTTTTGGTGTTTATATGTGTCTCCCTGTGTAGTCCTGGAGGGCCTGGAACTCACTGCATTGAACAGGTTGGTCATGAACTTGTATCATTCCTTCTGCCTCTGCCCTTACGTGGTTTATAAAAGTCAGGAACGTTACCAGCTGGCCACAGAGAAAATATTCAGAAAATACTTTACAGACTTCAATATTTTAGAAGCTCCACTATCTTGATCAAATGGTATCTTCAAACATCCAAGGAGAGAGGCCAAGACAAACACACTCTAAGCTGCTAAGGACAAAAGCGAGCCCCTGAGGAACCACAGCCACCCTGCACTTAGCCCTGTGCCAAGACAGTTGAAGCAGATTGTTCCTCAATGCTGCTGCTCTTCTGAGGGAACTTTCCTCAGCCAGCAGGCCCAGGGCACGAGGGAGCTGCGGAAACCTAACAGACACAGAGAGAGCCTAAGAGCCTAAACAGAGTTTTTAGCCTCACATCCTGTGCTTTTTTTTTTTTTTTTCAGCTGCTATTTTAAAAACTAAACATTACATTTGTGGTCAAATTCTTTTCCAAGTTCAAGAAAAGAAAACAATATGGTCATGAAAAGAGAAGAGTTTAGATGGAGTTAATGACCTTGCAAATGTAGACTCTTTTCTTCCTCATTTTAAAAACAAACTCGGAAAAATGGTCAAAGAGCAGGGGGAGGCCTTTGTCTGCTGCCTCGTCCTGAGCTGGGCCCACGGTGAGCCAAACAAACAGATCTTATCTCACAGAAGCCCTGGGAGCCAAGAGATGGCCGCCTGCTGCAGAATCATACTGACTCTGTATGTTCAGTTAATCGGTGTCTAAGAGTCGATTTTGCTTACACTTAAACTTTATTAAAACTAGGCTATTTTCATATTCTTAATTATAAAAGGAAAGGAGTTTTAATTAGAAATGCTTTAGTCTGTTTTATGTGACTGTAACAGAATACTTGAAGTCAAATAATTTACAAAGAAAAGAAATAAGGTAGGTAGGGTGGCCCAGCCACCCTGGTTGACATGAGACCCTGTCTTTCTTTCTTTCTTTTAAATTAACTTATCTATTACATATACAGTGTTTTGCCTGCATGCCAGAACTGGTTATCAGATCCCAGTATGGATGGTTATGAGCCAACATGTGGTTGCTGGGAATTGAACTCAGGACCTCTAGAAGATCAGCCAGTGCTCTTAACCTGTGAGCCATCTCTGCAGCATGTGACCCTGTCTTTAAAAAAGAAAAGAAGCAGGCTTATGCTTCTGGAGGGTGGGGGATGGCATCTGTGTGGGGTTTCTGATGTGTCTTAGTGTGATTCTTTCTATCCCGAGAATCCTATGTCCATACCATTTTCTAACCCCAATTACCTCCCTACCTCCCAATCCTGTGAAAATAAGAAGTTGAAGATTGTTTCCCACACAGTAGCATTGGGGAGACACATTGCATCTGCCACAAAAAGCAACAGTTTCCTTGTGGCTTTGAAAACAGTCTTACTGCACTGCTGGTCCAGAGAATGCTTTGGTTTGGTTTAGATGGCCCTTCCCCATCCCGAACCCTGCTGTCACCACACAGTGCATTGCTACAGGCTCCTGCTTCTGTATAACCCATCCCAGAGGTGAAGGTCAACCTGAGCAGAGGGGCACCTGGTAGACAAAAGATTCCTTAACTGCATCGAGAAATTCGTCAAGATAGCCAGGTGGAGAGCTATGCCCGAGATCTTAGAACTAGGAGGTTGGGGCAGGAGGAGCTCAGTGGGGCCTGGGGGTGGGAGGTGGAGGTGTTGCTGCATAGTGAGCCTGTCTCAAGACCAAAATGGAGCAACATTTACTTCAAGTGGAACGTAGCAAGCATCAAAAGTTGTGTCTCCTTTAGCAGCAACAATGTATCGTAGATAATGGTGTCCTTCCACAGAACTGAAAGGCAGGGCATCAGGAAGTCTGCTACATTCTTTTCTTTTTCTCTAGCATTCTTTTTTTTCTTTTCTTTTCTTTTCTTTTCTTTTCTTTTCTTTTCTTTTCTTCTCTTCTCTTCTCTTCTCTTCTCCTCCTTCCCTCCCCCTCCCTCCCCCCTTCCCTCCTCCCCTTTCTCCCTACCCCCCCCTTTTGTTTTTCCATTACAGGGTTTCTCTGTGTATTACTGGCTGCCTTGGAACACATTCTGTAGACCACGTTGGCCTACAACTCCTGGCAATCCCCCTGCCTCTCTCTCCCAAGGGCTGGGGTTAAAGGCACACTCCACTACTCCCCAGCAATATGTTACATTTTAAGCCTCCCAGTGTGGTGCTGCTCTGCACCAGGGCAGTTTTCCATAACCACTCTAACAAATCATTATTCATCATAAATGTGATTGGAAAAAAACCAGAGAGGTGTTCGTACATAGTTCCTGGGCCAGAAGTCACAACACTGCATCTCCTCTGAGATCAAAGAGTTGGCGGAACTGTGTTCCCTACAAATGCTTGAGAAGTGAAGCTGTGCCTTCCCGCTTTTGGTTTCAGAGAGCTGTGGATACTGTAGTTTGTGGCTATTTATTTATTTATTGAAGCAAAGGCTCACATAGCCAGGCTGGTCTTAAAGTCCTGATCCTCCTACCTCTGCTTCTCAGGCGTTGGGATAGCAAGCATGCAGCTCCACATCCTGCTGTCATTTCCCTCCTCAAAAAGGCAGACGATGGCTCAATCGTAAGAGTGCATACATGCCGGTGTGTAGGAACCCAAGTTCAGATCCCTAGCTCACCACGAAGTCCGGGTACGGCTGAGTAATCTCTGTACTAAAGGAGGTGGGGCCAGCAAGTCTAGCCAAAAACTAAACAAACAACCCAAGCTTCAGGTACAGTGAAGAACTCTATCAAGGGATAAGATGAAAAATGTTTGAGCAGGATATCTGATGACCTTCTACGGCCTCTAAAGATGAACACCACTATGAACACGTGTATACAAATAACACAGAGTAAACAATAGCAGTCGCTGCAACAAAAACAACACTGGATTCTCAGTCATACTGAAAAGATAATAAAGAAAATACATTGGGCTGGAGAGATGGCTCAGTGGTTAAGAGCACTGACCACTCTTCCAGAGGTCCTGAGTTCAATTCCCAGCAACCACATGGTAGCTTGCAACCATCTGTAATGGGATCTGATGCCCTCTTCTGGTGTCTGAAGAGAGTAGACAGTGTACTCACATAATACACACACACACACACACACACACACACACACACACACAGACACACACACACACACACACACACACACATATGTTTTGATGCAGTTAAGGAGAAATTGGTTTGGAGAGATGGGTCATCAGTTTACAGCCCATGTTGCTCTTAAGGATGGGGCTTGATTCCCAGAACCAACATGGTGTCTCACAACCATCTATAACTCCAGTTTCAGGGTGTCCTATGCTGTCTTCTGACCTCTGCAGGCACCAGGCATGTACCTGGTGCACATACATATGTGCAGGGCAAACATTCATACATACAAACTATGGTTTGTATGATTTTGTGGTTTAAAACAACAGTTGCTTTTTGTCTTCACCGGCCTTCAACCTGCCCAAGCTCGGCTAGCACCCTCCACAGCACAACCATCATGGGAGGTGTGGGCAGTGAAGTGACAAGTGGGTTGGTATTGGCCAGAGGGTCATTTCTCACAGCATGGTGGCTCACTTCTAAGAGGCCATCTTGGAGAATACACAGTGTCACTTCCACCACAATCCCCAAATCAGCCAAAATGAAGCAGCAAACAGTTGTTACCTCTCAGTGAAGACTGTGAGTGCTGTCTTGGTTGTTGCAAATTGAGAATGTATGCTGTGTCACAAACACCTTTATGCATGCAAGGACTTGGTAGCAAGCGAGATATGGAGTAGGAAAATGTAATCACTAGGCTAAGGGGGGTGGGGGAGGCTCCCACAGCTGATGTAGGTAAACGATGGAACACCTGCATTAGCATATGTACGGTCCCCAGGGTCAGCCCCCAGCGCCCACCACATCCCCCCAAAAACTGACTTTAAACTTTCAAAAGAATTTAAAATTTTAACATAGTATTTGGGCTGGCTGAAGGTGCCTGATAAGTTGGTTTATGATGTAGAAAACTGTCAGGACGAACCTTTGAAACGACACAGAGATGGAAACATTGAACCACAGGAGGGTAAGCACAAGGGCTTTGCATAATTTAGTAATTATATAGATAGGAGAAATGTCAGCCGGGCTTGCGCACACCTTTAGTCTCAATAATTGGGAGGCAAAAAGAAGCAGGCGGATCTCTGTGAGTTTAAGGCCAGCCTGGTCTACAGAGTGAGTTCTAGAACAGCCAGGGCTACATAGAGAAACCTTGTCTCAAAAAACAAAAAACAAAAAACTCAGAACTGTCCCTTTTGCACACATATGCTCCCACCTGAAGTCAGCATAATCTTCTGAAACAAGGTCTTTCTGTGTAGACTTACCTGGCCTGGTACTTGCTATGTAGTCTAGTCTGGCCTTGAACTTGTAGTCCAAAGCCTCCTGAGCACAGGATTACAAACCTGCACCATCATACCTGGCTTCCTGTGTTCTTTTTCTGTCATAGGCTAGTCTAAATGCATAGCACTACTTAGTAATTTTAATATATGATATTAAATATACCACAAGTTCCAATGTCATAAATGCATGATGTTGGAAAGGACTTAAAAGACGTAGAGTTATTCTGTTTCGTCACAGTTCAGCTGGTACATAATGTTTATAAAACATGTTGTGAGCTGGCACACTCCTGCAATCCCACTTGAGAGCTCTAGAGAGGAGCCTCAGGAGTCCAGGGTCATTCCTGGCTGCAGAGAGTGAGACCAGTCTAGGTTATGTTTTAACTCTGTCTCAAAAAGTAAACATATCAAAAAGGGCAGAAGTTGAGTAGTTAGTTAAGAATATTCTTTTGGCCCTGTCAGAATTTAGATTTATCAGGCAACAAAGGAAAATAAAATGTACTATTGCTTGAAAATAACTAAATAGGCCATTGGCAGATCCAAATGTTAAAAAATTCAAGTATCAAAGCATGTATAAATAGATTGCAGACACCAATTTAAAATCTATTATAAAATGTACCAACTGACGCAAACCGTTGGTAGGTGGCTTGCACGTTCAGGAGGCATTACGCAGCAGCTCTTTGTCGTGCTGGAATACTCCAGTGTTCTAAGTGGAGAGCACTGGAAAATACTGTGGTCAGTCTCTTTCTAAACAGAGGGAAACACACGCTTACCTGGACACTTGCGCAGAGACACAGAGACCTTCTCCACGTCTTGATTGTCCCTGCGGAGTTAACCCCTCCTACCTCTGCAAAAATTGGCTCCTGGGTGCGGTGTTGAGAAAAAGGAAAGCAAGAAAGTTTAAATGTCACTATACTCTGTGTCCCCATTGCCCCAAAGGGCCACCAAAGATAAGCATGTAGATGGCATATCTGTGGTGCCAAAGTGTCATGGAGGTGAGAGATGAAGATCGAGGGGGAAAGCTCTAGAAAGATTTCGTAGTCAGAATTGTGGTCAGGGCTTAGCATAGGCATCTGAATGAGCACAGATGCTGGCCACATGTGGAGAAAGGGAACCTTGTGTACTGTTGGTGGGGAGTCACCGTGCAGCCCCTCTGGAAATCAGTCTAAAATGTTCTCCAAAAAACTGAGTCAGAACTGCCACATGACCCAGCTGTGTCACTCCCAGGCATATACCCCAAAGGTCTTTGTATCCCATTACAGACACAGTTTCGAATCCATGTTCAGTCACTCTAGTGACTTAGAAACAGACTTAATCTAGATGTCCGTCAGTAGAAGAATGGATCAGGAAAATGGGTTTCATATACACTCCACTGTGAGGAAAAATGAAATCATGACATTTGCAGGTAAATAAATGGTCAGAGGGAGGAGAAATTCTACTGAATTTAGACTGCCTAGAAAGACAAATGCAGCATGTTATCTCTCATATGTGGGCTCTAACTCTTAATATTTTTGTTTTGTGTGTTTAGCCAGGAAGGCACACTTGGAAGCCAGAGACTTAGAAACAGGTCACTGGGGTGGATGCTTATTAAGTGAGAGGAGGCAGTAGGGAGGGGCGATACAGGGTGGGGAGAGATTCAAGCGTGGAGGGGGTGGATGATGGAGGGAAAATAAAGGGTAGGGAGAAGATGGGGGAATGAGAGGTTAGAGGAAGTTCAACTAAAGTGAAGGGTGCAGGATAAAGCTGGGTGTAAACACGATCTGCCAATCCAAGGAGGGCAGGAAACATGATCAGAGGGTATGGAACACAGGTGCACGGAAGGGGAAGGGGCTAGCGATTCAGAGTTAAAGGTTTGAGTGGGAGTGGAAGATTGGGGGAGGGGGACGGTAGAGGATGGGTTAGCCTAAACTGAGGATATATAGAGATGCCTAATTTTAATACCACTTTGTATAATACTTGTAAACATATCACACACACACACACACACACACACACACACACACACACACAAAAGATTAAATAGAAATTTTCTGCATGGTTAGACAATGCTGCCTTGAAGACTTGAGTTACTTAGTAAAAATCTCAATGCCAGGCACTGGACATTTCTTCATGAATTGTTGGTCAGGAAGGCTCTGAAGGCATCCAGAACGATAAGGCTGTTGCCAATGCTCTTGGCTGCTTACAGTAACTAGATGGGAAGCGTCTACTGCTGAAGACACCACGCACTTTTGAGGCAGAGCATAAAGAAGCCAGTCTTGAACTGCCCAGACACCCTGATTGCTGGCTAGTTTACACAGTCCCTGAAAGGCTACTGCAGGCTGCTGTGGCCAAGAAGAAAATCCACAGGCTTAGCCAGCACTAGACACTGCATACTGCAATACTAACCTTCCTGGCAAGCCGTGCTCATGGAGTAATTCCGGCATGACCGTTACAGGGGTAACCAACCATTGTCTGATTGGTTATGATGACCATTCCACAGGAGGGATTTATGCTTGGTATTGTAAACACAGTAGAATGCCATGACAGCAGTCCATAGTCCCTAGGGGGCACATACTGTTGTTTGGCTAAATTGTCATGCTATCAAAATGTATTCGAGATCATTCTTTATTTCCTTTATTTAAATAGTGGTGTGTGTGTGTGTGTGTGTGTGTGTGTGTGTGTGTGTGTGCACATATGTGTACTTGCCTGTGTCACCGCATGTGTGTTTATATGCACACAGTAGTCAGAGAGCAATTGGCAGGAGTCAGTTCTCTCCTTTCATAATATGAGTCCTGGGGATGGAATTCAGGTTCTCAGGCTTGGTGGCAAGTGCCTTAACTCACTCAACAATATCACATCTCCATATTATCTTCTAAATAGTCGTCTTTACATCCACAGATTTGTACTGCTTTTGACTTTAGCCAGAGAAGCCTCCTTTTGCACTACAGGCTGGTTAACACAGAGGCTCATAAACTGGTCAGAGGACCGAGTATTTGTACCTGTGGTGCTCAGCTGTGGCTGGGCCCTCTCTATCAACCTCCTTTTGCTCAAGGCTCAGGACACTGCATAAGAGGGGACAGAGGGATGTCTCAGCTGGCTGGGTGGGCAGGAGAGCTGGGAAGTGTTGGTTTTGGAATATAACACAGCTTTTGAACAAATTTGCTTACGGCAGCTGTGGTTACCTGCAAGCAATCAGGCCAGTCAATGTCCCAGCATGGATGGGGGAGCCCTCCCCTGGGTGAGGGGGAGGAACTATTGGCAGTTGTTGGCCTCTGGAGGAGGGAGAGCCAATTTCCTTGGGGGAAGTGGTTGTTGGTAGGTTTCATGTGTCCCAGTGGATGGTCTCATCCCCATGTACATATGAACAGCTCTAATCAGAAGTTAGGTTCGAAAGGGCAGGAAGACACAACCTGGGACTACTATAAAAAGTTGGAGGGAGTAGTGTGGATGGATATGATAAAAATATGCTATACAGGGCAGTGGTGGCACAAGCCTTCCATCCCAGTATTCAGGAAGCAGAATGGATTTCTGTGAGTTCAAGGCCAGCTTAGTCTACAGAATGTGTTCTAGGACAGCCAAGCTATACAGAGAAACCTTGTCTTGGAAACCAACCAAACAAACAAACAAACAGAAAGAAAGAAAGAAAACAGAAAAAGGTTAAATTTTAAAATAAAAGCTGTTATCAATATTCACAAAATATACTATACATATATAAATATATACTAATAAGAATAAAATATATCTTAGGAGGATATTAATGAAAAAATGTAACTGGGCCAGTAGCATGGCTGTAGCTGCTTTGGAAGCTGAACCAGCAAGATTGCAAGTTGCACGCCTGCCTGGGCTGCAGAAAAGATTGTGGGCTCTTGTCTCAGGGACCATTGAGCTGGATAAGTGAGGAGAACAACAGACTGTGCTTCTACGTATGTCTGCTCTGACGCAGCCGCAAGGGCCCTAGACAAGGTCTGCACATCACAGCCAGCTTGCACAGTACAGACCCTCAACTGCAAAGACAAGCATCCGATGAAGAACCACAGGCGTTGAAGGACCCTAACACCCAAGAAATGTAAGAATAAGGATCCCAGGAAACTGCTTACAGAGCAACTGAGAGTCACAGCTCACTACGATCAGACTCAGAAACGAAAAGGGAGATTGCAGTCCTAATACAGGCAGGCTTTTTTTTAAAAAAAAAAAAAAAAAAAAATTAAAATTACATTGAAAATAAAAACAATGTACGATCACCAAAACAATGGGCCTCTTGGATAATGCAGATAGTAAAGTTAAAGGGTGAACTAGCCTCTGCAGGAAACGAACAGGAGAAACAGCCATTGTCAGCACAGCAGGCAGAGATAGAAAGAGAATACTTTGTTTTCATATATAACACAGGCTTTAATGTAGCCCAGGTTGACCTCAAACTCACTGTATAACCATAGCTGACCTTGAACTCCTGCTCCTCTTGCCCCTACCTCCCGAATGCTGGGATCTCAGAGGTGGGCCCCTGTGCTCGGTGGTGATTTTGCTTTGTTTTTAAAGAATATGCACTTACGTATATGTGTGTGTTAGACTCCTAATACTGCTCCTAGAGATGTGAGCTTGTGAAGGGAATTCTGTTTTTCCGATTTTGTTTAGTTTTCTTTAGGCTTGGCTCTAATTCACAGCCCATCCGCTTGCCTCAGCCTCCCAAGCTCTACTACAGGCCACAGCTTTGACTTCCTCTGCTTTCCTTTTCTCTATGAGGGAAACTTAAAGACAACTGGGCAATTCTTAATCTATATAATTGTGGGACTTATTACCATAAAATACTCCTCAGTTACGTAGTTTTTAAAGTAAGACACTTTCTTCCCAAACACAGCACCGCTGTCTTACTGTTGACTAAGACTTCTTTCTGTCTGCCTTGCGCAATGGGATCTTGGCATCCATTAGCTGGCTTAGAGAGATCCGACAACTTTCTCTTGCCTATTGCACAACAGTAGTACAGAGCAAGCTGAGTCAGTTGGACAAAAAGCAACAGGTCTTAAATTCAGTGAACTACTGTAATATTAGTGGCCCTCAAACTGCATACTTATGGGACTATACAATTAGTAGTTGGCTATAATGAGACACTAACTATCTGTGTGTCAGAGTTCAGGGATGTGGGAAGACAAAGGTTACGCCATTTTCCACAGCCGTCAGACCACAGCAAAACTGAAATATTCCACAGTTTCTAATTTCCAGGCCTTTCCCTGGACTCCCACGATGGACTTCCAGCTCACTTGGGCCTAGCTGGTCTTAGGTAATACTAATTGGTCACCGTTTTCCTCTAGATACTACAAAGAGCTTCACATATACTAACCGAGATCATTTATCTGCAAGGCATACATTCAAAATAAGTATTAAACCTCATTTTACAGGTGAAAAAATACAATGTAAGATGGGGAGGGGCCAGGGATGCATGTGGCAGAGTTTGCTGTGACCCAAGCAATATGGCTCTAGAGTCCATGCTCGGAACAGTCCAGACACTGGAGCTGGTTGGGGTTATAGACCGCCACTCTGAAGACTGCGATAGGAATCAACACATGAGTCCTAATATTGGCATTTCAAAAAACCTAGAAAAGCATACCAATCCTACTTCCAATGGTTTGTTACTCTTTCTCTTGTGATTTTTTTTCTTTCTTTACCCCTGTGGATTGACAACTTCAGTGGTCACTGACACAGACCCGAAGGTCTCTTGTGCTGAACAGTGTGTACATATGCAAAAGGAACCTAGAAATACCAGTGAAAGGCACACATATGGTAAGCTTTCAATTTTTAAAGTAAAATATAGAAACCCCAATTTCATTCTTCTACTTAACTGGGAGTTTTCATATTATATCTATTCTGGGTTTTGCTTTTGTCAAGATTTTAACTGAAAGATGTGTCTACACTATGCTAGCTACTGGCTGTATTTTTACAGATTGTAAAAGTACTATATGCCTGTTGTAACAAGAGCTGAAAGTGGGGCTTGAGGCGTGATAATGCTTGCTGCTCTTGCCAAAGCTCTGAGTGCAGTTTCCAGCACTTATGTTGGGTAGCTCACAACGTCCAGAGCTCACAACATCCAGGGCATCCAATGCTTCTGGCCTCCACAGGCCCTTGCACACACATGCACACACACACACACACACACACACACACACACACACACACAAACACACACACATACACACACACTTAAATAATCTTTAAAATAAATGGAAGAGTACAAATGTATGTGACAGCATCTTACTTAGGTCAGAAATTTAAATGTCAATGAGAGTCCATGAATTATGGAAAATGTGATGAGTTTAAGCAAAAATCTCAGGGATCAAAGGACCCCAGCATAAATTATTATCTGTAATTGTAAAGGAAAAATCCATACACTAACCCACATATAAGACTTAATCATAAAAGTGGACTATATAAAACTAACAATTTAACAGAAGAGGGAAAAATAACATTCGTAACAAATAGCTCTTTAAAACTCTTTGCAAAGGGCTAATTCAAGTCAGTAAGAAAATTGAAACTAAGTAGAAGCTTGGCAAAGGACATGAATACAAAAGAGCACATTCAGATGTTTTTAATTTAATAAAAATACTGGTTTGGAGAGAATTCTCAGTGGTTAAGCGCACTTGTTACACAACTGAGGCCCCGGAGTTCAGATCTCAGCAGCCGTGGAACTAACCAGGTGTCTCTGGCGCTCTTAAAGCCCTCAGCAATTGGGGGAGGAGATGGCAGACTCTCTGGTGCTGACCTGCTGTCAGCATAGGTGAGAAACCACCATCACCACCGCCCCCGCCGCCGCCACCACCGCCATAACCACCACCACCACCACCACCACCACCACCTCCTCCACCACCACCACCACCACAACAACAACAACAACAACACAGGTTCCAGGTTCAGGAAGAGACCAGGCCTCACAGAAACCAAGTTGGATCTCTGGGTTATGATGCTCATACCAATCCTAAGCCCCAGTGACCGCTCCACATCCAAAAAAATATCCTAACTTATACATCTAATGCACATTTACCCCAGGGCAATCTCACCATACATATACCTCTTCAGATTGTTTTCCTCACTCAATGGTACATGTTTGCTTTGGGTTTTGTTTTGGTTTTGATACAGGGTTTTGTTGTTGCTGTTGTTGTTGTTTTGTTTTGTTTTGTTTTGTTTTTTATGTTGCCCAGGCTGGCTTTTCCTTGACCCCAGCGATCTTCCTGCCTCAGTTGCTGCAACTGCAGACATATACCTCCAAGCCCAGCTAAACAAATACGTTAGCTTTGCTTCATTATTTAAATGCTGGACAGTACCTTGTAGAAGGGAAACTTCAGAGTGAGTTCCTTCCCCTGAAGGTTGTTTACAGTTTTCCCTGTTACAAGTTGGCACAGTAGCATAAACATGTGTGTGTCCGTAATAGTTTATGTTTAGGACTAATTCTTCGTGGAATTATTTAGTTAAGAACTCTGAAAAGCAGAGTATAGCTATGGCTATATTTCTGGCATTTAGGAGGCAGAGGAATGAGCAATGACTGGACTGTAGAATGAGTTTCTGGCTAGCCTGTGGTAGTGAAGCCATGGTTGGAGAACACTCTGGATGAAGCCTCATCTTGTGACTGGGGAGCAACAGAGGGAGACTAATGGCTGGAGTCCCAATGTTCCTTTCAAGGTTACTCTTCCGGTGACCTTTCTCCCTCAAGTTCCCATCTCTTAAAGATCCTAATGTTTTTCATTAGTGCCCCAGGCTGGTGACAGGACCTTTAATCCACAGATCTGGGTGACACTTACTCAGTCCACAGCAATACCTTTTTGTTGGTGATTCTGCAGGGCTCAAACCTTGAGCTCTGAGGCTATGAAGCAGGCAATCTACTACTGAACATCCTGGCCCCGGCAATACATTTTAAATTAAAAAAACCAAAAACAAAACTATAACCAGGTATGATGGTGCATGGGGAGGCAGAGGCAGAGGCAGGTAGAACTCTGTAAGTTCGAGGCCAGCCTGATCTCCATATTGAGTTCTAGGATAGATCCTACCTCAATATATCGATACAGACATGGACGCAGGTTTAGATGATCTAAATAGAAATCTCGCCACCTGTTACAAGCCAGTCTTGACAAGACAAGGCAAGTATAATTCCCCTTAAGGGATCTGGAATAGCCACATGAATAGAAACAGGAAGTAGAATGGCTGGCGGCCATGGCTTACTAGAAGAGAAAATGGGGGGGAGGTCACTGATTTTCAGTCTTGTTAGATGAAGTTCTGACGGTCAGGCGCTCTCACACAAGGTGAATGTGTTTCAGTTTCTGAGTTATACTCTCAAAGGCAGTTATGAGCTGGGTGCGGCGGCTCGTAGTTTGAGCATGCGAGGGGCCTGAGCAGGAAGAGCGCTGTGGATCCAAGGCTTCTGTAGCTGCACAGTGAGTTCGGAGCTAGCCTGGGAAACAGTAAGACCGTTTCTCACTCTACACACAACGCCTTTCCCCAAATAGTAGGAAACAGCGCCGGCGCTGTGTGGCACTCTCATCAACGTGCAGCAGCAGCCTGTGTTTTCAGAATCATCTCTCCATTGTGTCACGTAGTCCTCTTGAGCCCGTTTCTCACCGAGGATTTTCTGCCGAGATATTGGTTCACGACGTTTTTCCTGTTTTTTGTTTTTGTTTTTGTTTTTTTTTAGATTGCTCACTTTATTGAGAGGCATGCTCTTCACCTGTTCTGCATACTAGTCCTTTATCAGATAAGTCTTTAGCAAATATTTTCTTCCCATCTGTAAGGGTCTCCCCAACCACCACCTCATCCTATTAACAGGATCTTTTGCGAAATGAAAGTTTTAAATTTTAACAGAATACGACTTTCCAATTTCTTTCTTTCATTAACATCGGCAAATGCTTGGAAGAGGGTGCTCAAGGGGAAGTCTCACTTTGCCTTTTCTGGTGGCTCAGAACCTGTGGGGCTGAGGCAAGCAGATTGCCCTGAGTTTGAGACCGTCCTGACCTACATAGTGAGTGGCAGGCTAGCATGGATTACAAAGCAAGAACAAACAAACATAACAAACAAAGGAGAGAGAGAGAGAGAGAGAGAGAGAGAGAGAGAGAGAGAGAGAGATTGATTTTCCATGGTAGAGCATTTGCCTAGCACAAGGCTCTCAGTTGACTCCATCGCACTGAAAAAGAAAAGTCACTCTTAGTCCAGCAGAATAGTTCACCCACAGTGGAACATAGTTTGGCCATTTCTGGCAAAGCTAAAACTACTCTTACTGTACTATTCAAGAAGCATACCTCTTTGTATTTAATCAGAAGAGTTAAAATAGAAACGCACCTACATAAGAAAGTGTACATGTAAGTTTATGGCAATTGATAAAACTTGGAACAATCAAAATGCCTCTCAGTAGGGGACTAATAAGCACACTGCAGAGCACCTGTACAATGGAACATTACTCAGCACTAAAAGATGGCTACCGGGCCATAGTAAACCATAGCAGAATAGACACAGATTACTAAGGAAAGGAAAGTAACATGGAAAGGTCACCTCCTATGCTATTACAGTTAGATGACATCCTAAGGGGGGGGGGCAGGGACAATAAACTACTCACTGAGCTCCAGGATGTTGACAGAGGGGATACTGAATAGACAGAGAATTGGGGGGTGAAGAATCCACACTATGTATGACAGAATGGAGGATTCACATCACTGTTCAGTGTCAAAACACTCACAATGCCCAGCACCAGGAGCAAAACATCATCAAAGCATGGAGCTGGGTGATTTCCTAATGCTGATCATCCTCTTAACGGGGCTCAGGTGACACCACCGCTGGTCTAGACTAAGCTACTGCAGCAAGCTCCCAAACTTACTCTGTTTAATTAAGAAAAAACCCCACCATAACAATGTACCACTGTGGCAGGGGGCTGAGGTAATGGGGAGACTGTGTGTGGGGAAATGGGCATCTGGGAGATCTCAGTTTCATTGGTTCAGCTTTACTGCAGACCTAAAACTGCTCTCTAAAAATGGTTACGATGGCCACTGTGTGTTTTTGTAAGCCTTGGGACCTAGAGAAATGCAAATCAAAACCACATGCAGAGGCTGTGGAGATGGCTCAGCAGGAGCGAGTCTTGAAACATGAGGCAGAGTGAGACAAGTCAGACAGAAACTACCAGTTGTTGCCGGGGACTACACTTCCAAGAGGTCTCTAGGAAAGGCAACTCGGAGGCATTGTAATGGGTACAGTTTCGCATTTGAGAAGATAATCAAGTTCTGGATGGTAGTAATAATTGCTCAACTATTCAGATAGTGTTATTGTTGTCTTTAGACAAGGTCTCACTATGCAGCCCCGGCTGGCATGAAGCTCAATGTTTAGACCAGGCTGGCCTCAAATTTACAGACATCCGCCTGCCTCTGCCTCCTAAGTGCTGGGATTAAAGGTGGGCATCACCACACCCGGTCCTAATTGGACAGTTTCAGTGCTGCTGAAGTGTGTACTTAAAATAGCTCATGTGGAGTCTTTTGTGCTATGCACGTTTTTATATTTATGCATATTTTTTGTTTATGCATATTTGTGTGTGCACATGTGTGAGTATGAACGCATGTAGAAGCCAGAGGACAGCATCGAGTGTCTTCTTCCACAGTGACTTCTCTACCTCATTTTATACTTCTTTATGTACACACACACACACACACACACACACACATACACACACACACACACACACACACACGTATAGTGCCTGGGTGCTCATGTGGTGGTCAAAGGACAACTTTCATGAGTGGGTTCCCTCTTGACAAGCTATCTTAAAGACTTCTCTGCCTCGTTTTTTGAGGGAGGATCTCTCACTGACTAGGCTAGACTTACCGGCCAGAGTTCCCCTTTCTCCGGTTCCCCAGTGGTGTGAGTATACTGTTTGCTGCTGCGCTTGGCTTTTTTACATGGGTTCTGCAAATTGAACTTAGCTTCTCATGCTTGCGCATCAAGCACTTTACTAACTGAACTCCTCCTTACCCCAGCCTCTATCATGTGTGCTATCACAACAAACGGATAAATATTAATATTAATAACAATAACAATACATAAAGAAGCAACATACAGAACATACAAGAGCTCAATTCTAGGAAGTTCAAGGCTAGCCAGATGTATGTGGAGATAGGTAAGATGAGAACAGCAGTTACCTTGGTAACAGAAAAGGAAACTGAAAGAAGAAAAACCTGAGTACACACTTCAAAGAGTTTAAACGCGGGACAAGCAGGTAATGTTTGTTAGAAAAGCCAAAAAATAGTGGGAAACATAGTTTTAGTTTGTAGAGCAGATAGAGAAGATGACCACGGAAGAAGAGAAGCCTCGGCATATGGATGAGTGAGGGGGAGCACCAGCAGGGATGAGCAGAGTCATTTAGGTTCAGCCCATCTCTTGCTGTGTGGACAGGAAGAGGAGAATAGAGGCTGGATGAGGACTAACCAGCCGAGGAAGTGGGAGGGTGGTGGTCGTTCCCCAGTCTGCACCCCCTAAACCCAGGCTCAGCATCACCATAGTTCTGCAAGTGCCAACTCTCTGATATGCTTCTCCCCTGAAAACTGAGCCCTCTGCCACAAACTACCTCTTAAAAGCACCTCTGAAAATTTTCAGGTCTGAGCAGAGAGGTGTTTGCTCAAGACGCCTAAGGTTTGTTCGAGATGCAATGTTTTGCTTGCAATGCCTATGAATTTGAGAGCAAGTCACCTGGGAAACATTTGCATTTTTAAGTTTTCTCTGTGTCCTGAATGTAAGAAATGCAGCTGGGAAATAAGTGTACTTGAGCTAAAATTACATTGGAAATAAAGAGAGCTATCTGCTTTCTTTCCAAAAGTTCTAGCTCCACCCTCCTCCGCCTGTTTTTTTTCCAGATTAAATGAAAACTCTTTGCATTCTGCAAAGAAAGCTGATTTCAGACTGAGATAGCTAAATTAAATATATTCACATGCATCTGATGTATCAACATTTTGTGAGTAGGAGGAAAATAATTGGAACAAATTTCCTTGTCTGTTCTGAACAGTGAAAATTGCATTATTGTTTGTCAGTCCATGATAAGATTTGGGACGAGTCTAGGATGTGCTTGACTGAAGAACCAAGGCCATTGCTGACGGCCAGGCAGCTCCGTCACGTACTTCGAGAAAGAGCCTCCTTCCTTCCCTTCCTTTCTTTGAGTTCCTCCACCCCCCTTCCCTTCTTTCTCTCCCCCTCTCTTCCTCCTTCTATTTTATGCTTTTGCTCTTTGTTTCTGTTTGTTTGAAACAGTCTCACTCTGTAGCTGGGCTGACCTAGCTGTGTAGTCCAGACTAGTCTGGTAATCCCTTTGCTTCAGCTTCCCAAATGCTAGGATTATAAGCGTGAGCCATTACACCAAGTTTATAGGACGCCTTTTCCGAAGATAAAATTTTAAATAGTAGAGAAATGGAAAGCATCATTAATACTCAAAGAATGTACTAATAAATTAAGATGTCATAAATCCCATTTCATTTTTTATCAAATTAGCGAGGTTTGAAAAAGCAGTGCTTAAGGTTAAAGTGTAATGAGGAATTCTATGGCTTACTTAGAGAGTAGTTTAATTTTTTTCAAAGTAATGCATTAAAGTCTCTTATCAATGGCATATCTTTCTACGTAATTGTGATAGGATAGCATTTTCAATAAGCTGTTATTCTTTCAGAATTTCATACAATGTATTTGATCATATTCATCCCCTCTTCCAACTCCCTTGTTTCTTTGTTTCTTTGTTTCTTTGTTTCTCTCTCTCTCTCTCTCTCTCTCTCTCTCTCTCTCTCTCTCTCTCTCTCTCAATTTGAGTAACCCTTGGCCCCAGTTTATGCTTTCATTTACTCATGCATGGAGGACAAGGGTTACATCCTTGAAAACACTGACTCTCCCTCCCCAGGATGACATTCTTAAGCGAATTTAGAAAAGAGGATTCAAGCTTTTGTGCTGGGGCTGAAGCAGCAGCTAATTGATTAAGAGCATTTATTGCGATTCAGAGGACCAGCGATTGATTCCCAGCACCAGCAAGGTGGCTAAAAACTAAGTATGGGTAACTCAGCTTCCAGAGGAGCCAGGGCCCTGTATTGGATTCCATGGGCACCAGGAAGCACACGGTGCACATACATATATGCCATCAAACACATACACACATAAAATAAATATATATTTTAAAAAGCTTCATCACCAAAGATGCTTACTATAATGTTAACTATGCTGGGGAGAGCTAGATGTGCAGGTAGAGGGGTGGCTCTGTTGGAAAAGTGCTTGCTGTGCAAACATCAGGAGTCCAGTCTGGATCCCAGCACCCTATAAAAAGTTAAGCCTGGCTATATGCTTTGGACCCCCAAAGAGCACAGACAGGCGAGTTCTAGAAAGCTTGCTATCCAGACAATCTAGCCAAAATGGTAAGCTCCTGGTTGACTGGCAGGTTTCCTCAGGAAAAAAAGTGTGGAAAGCCATAGAGATATCTGATGTTGGTCTCTGACTTCCACAGGTACTGTGAAGGGTATGCCCACATTTACACATACATGTATACCACATTTATATCACACACACACACACACACACACACACACACACACACACACACGGAGGGAGGGAGGGGAGAGAGAGAGGCTAATCTCTAATTCCAATCTTAAGAATTTCAATTATGAAACACACATATGCTACTACAACTTTTATACCTGTTTAAGATGTTAATGAAAACAGACGGACAGACGGCTCAGAGGTTAAAAGTGACTCCTGCTCTTCTAGAGACATGAGTTCAGTTCCCAGCACCTGTGTCAGGTGGTTCACAACTGTAACTCCAGCCAGCGGATCTGATGCCATCCTCTACCCGGGACAGATACCCACACACTTGTACCATACATTAACAACAACAACAACAACAACAACAACAACACACAAATAAGTAAATAAAAATAAAATCTTTTTAAGAACGCTCATGAAGATTTTCTTCTGCGATATAGAGAAATTTTTTCCACTATTGTAAATAAGTCTGCCTTGTGTCTGTGTTAAAAAATGTTTTATATATGTATAGTAAAATCTACCAAGTGTCAAAATTTTGGTAAGATTCTGGTGATTAATTTTTCCCCGTCCTATAGTTTTGTTTTAATTTTTACAATGGGTGTCATTACTTTAAAAAAACAAACCTATGGTTCTGGGGGGGATGGTTCAGTGTTACGAGCACTTCTGCCCAATCTCCAGGACTGGAGTTTAGGCTGCAGTAGCCATGAAACAGGCTGAACACCTCACAGAGCCTTACAGCCCCAGACCCAAGAGGAAGAGACAGCTAATTACCAGAGCTCGCTAGTGTCCAGCATAGTGCAGAAAATATGAACCGCAAAGATCTTTTAAAATAATGCTGATCCACTGTAAAAACATAAACGATATGAGAAAGGGAAAGAAAAATCACTAAAACCCCGTCATCTAGATATTTACTTTAAATGTTGACCCCGCCTCAAAAGGATGGGTGGAAATAATGGAGAAAGACGTGCACCACCCTCCCCTTCTGCCCTCTGTTAATGTGCACAGTGAAACGTGCCTGCGCCTATGTATACATACAGCCATAGACACACAGACACAGACACACAACCACACACATAAACTTTAAAAATTCTAAACTCGAAAATGCTTTCTGATAAAGGGAGAACTGCCCCCTTCAGAAACTTTTTTTTTGATAATGTTTAAATCCCTGTCGTCCAGGAAATAGGCCCAAGCATCCGGCTCCAGTCAGCTATCCACTCCCGAGCTGCTTCTGTGGACCAGGGCCCACACTGTGCAGGAGCTGAGAGTGCAGTGGAAGGGAAATGTCAGAGCTGCTTACAAAGCACCTCACACTGGGAGGCTGCAAACAGCAGGGCTGGCTTTCTCACCGCGCTGAAGGCTCAAGTCCAAATCAAGGCTTCCAGGCCGCTTCTCTGAGGCTCCTCCTCCCAGCTTGCGCACCCTGGCCTACTTTCTTTTCATCTTCCCTCTGAGTCAGTAGCCAAACGTCCTTATTTGTTTCTGTTCAGTTCAAGACAGGATCTCATTCTGTAGTCCAGGCTAGCCTCAGATTCATGGTCCTCCATTTCTGCCTGGCTAGTGCTGGGTCCTTAAAGATACCAGACACACTGGATCAGTCTACCTTCATGACTCAATATTAACTTAACGACTTCTGTAGAATGTGCAAATATGATCCCATTCTAAGGCATCAGGAGATTGGAATTTCAACTTTGGAATTCAGGGTACTATAACTCGGCCAGATTATCTAGCCACGTGACTAAATAAGCAACTGCAGGAGGAGGAAGGTCTTGAGACACTGAGAGCTAGCCATGCCCCTGCACTCAGCATCCCTTGTTGTTTCTAGAGAAGTGTTGTGTTTACTCTACTTTGACACTCGCTGATCTGTTTCCCTTCCTGGAGTGTGCTCGAGTGCTTGTAGCTCCTTATTTAACAGATGCACAGAGAATGAGCAAGTTTTCATCTTGTTATATGTCAAGTATAACTGACATTTAAATTTTATCTTCAGGGTGTCAGAGAATGAATATTTATTCCTTGATGCCTGATATTACACAGTCATTCATTATCTTCAGGGGAACGGATCGGGTGTGAAGCGATACCTGCTGAGTTCCCAGATGGGAGTGCTATGATTCCCCAGAAGGGCTTGGCTGCTTCTAAGTTCACCGGGTTATAAATAAATAAAGTCTGGGGAATAAATTCTGCCCGGGATAATAACATGTCTGAAATATGTTTTCAATGATACTAAAAATTCAGGAGAATTTTAAAAGTATTTTTGTTACGTGTGTGTGTGTGTGTGTGTGTGTGTGTGTGTGTGTGTATTTAGTGTGTCTATGTGTGTGTATGTGGGCATAAGGAAGCCAGAAGACAGCTTGCCCTGTTAGTCCCAGGTCATCAGTCTTGAAAATAAATGCCTTTACCCATCGTGCTAGCCCCAGAGGACTTCTTTTTGGTTCTAGGGTTGAACCTAGAAGCATATTCATGTAAGGTACACATTCTAACACTATATGTGTCTCCAGCCCCAGGAGAATACTGTTTTATGTCATCATACACAGAGTCTCAGTACGTTCATTGTCTGCTCCCTATAAACCTTTCCCTCTAGGCTCAAATCCTTCATAGCAGGTGACAGACTAGAAACAAACTTAGAAAAATAAGACAGATTCTCAGCTGAATAGATCACAGTTGCAAAATGTTTTAAGATTACATTCAAGTGTACAGCTTGTTCCTCTTCCCTTCAAAGAAGAGATAGAATTTTGCATAATTACTTGAGATACAAAAGAAAGATCTGATGAAAAAGGGCCTGGGCTCTGGAGGCAGCTTCACCAGCCCCTTGGTTTATTGGTTGCTTATCAGTGGCTGCAAGGAAATCCCAAACAATACTGAGAGTCCTTGGAGGAAGGGAGGAAGGAGGAGGAGGGAGGAGGGAGGGAGGGAGGGAGGAGGAGGAGGGAGAATTGACTGATTTTGCCTCACTTTAAGATACACTCTATCATGGTGAAGACATCATGCTATCAAGAGCTTGATACATTGTGTCTGGTCACATTGTATCTGGTCACAATGTTTCTAAGTCAGGAAGAGAAGACAGATGAGTTTATATAGTCCAGGATCCTGGCGGGAGGACTTGTATCCCCAACATTTTAGATGGGCCATCCTACTTCAACTAACTCCATTTAGAAGCTCCCTCATAGACTTGCCCAGAGTTTGTTTCCTAGGTCATTCTAGATCCTGTCATGTTCACAATCACCAGTGACCATCACAGAGGGCAAAAGTGTGCACACTGGGACCCTTACAGCAGTGCTGTTGCCCACTGATGTGTGCGCTATTTGGGAGCTGCTGACTTAGACTTCACAGCACTTCCCGTCTTTGATGGGTTTTCTGCCTGTTGCCTCCAGACTTACCTCTCATCCATTACTAAGGTCTAGTTTGAAGTTGCCACTGAGTGTTGACAAGTTTGGGCTCCCTATGGGTGAGATTCTGACCAGGCGAACTACTGCTTCACCTCTTGCTTGTTAGTGATTCTCTTTTCTGTGACTACAAATTTAAACAGTGGGTAAGTTTGAGAGGATAGTTGTTTTCCCTTTAGCTCATAAATATTCCTATCCTTTGGACTCCTCTAATGGCTAGATGAGAAGCCCCTGCAGAAGAACCACTGTCGAGACAGCTTATGCTAGAGCCATCTCAGTACTACTCGTGGTTGTTAGGCTCTTTGTACCTAGTTTGTTCCATCAAGGCCCCGTGGGTGGCCCTTCCCAGTTTGCCATCCTCTTACTCCCTTGCTGTGTTAGGCCTCCTTTACTAAAAAATGTCAACTTCAAACTTCAGGTCCTACAGTCTGGGCTCCGCTGCCTTGGCTGGCCCTAGCTAATATTTATTTTCTACCTGACATTTGCTTACCCTTGTAAATTACTGCTTAGAAAATGTGGGGTTTATGTAGGTATCTTTCAAAAACTTACTGGGTTGATAACCTGTTCTGTGCCCTGTGCTCCTTGTCTACTGCAGATGGTCCTATTGTTTTAGAATCTCTCCTGAGCCTTGCTTACAATGATGCTTTTTAATTAGTTTCTCCCTCCAGTCATCCTCCCTACTTTATGCCCAGGCTTTAGTTCCTGTTTCTGTGCTAAGCAGGCTGTACCTAGGTTTTTCAATCTTCTTGTATCTGTGCGTATCTTCTAATATTTCTTTTATTTTTTCCTACATTGACTTAGATGTTATCCCAGTGAAGCTGAAGATGTTTCCCACAGTATGTTCATGCTAAACCTTTTCCTCTCTGTGCTGGCAACAGGCTCTTTTATAACGTTTTCCCATTTAGTTTGCACTTCTTTTTGTGTTCATAAGCATCATTTGTTCTCAGCCATCTGGAACATGCTACATGCTTAATTACTGTATCCTGAAGAAGGGAAGGGTCAGCCAGAGAGATGACTCAGTGGTTAAGAGCATTGGTTGATCTTCCAGGGAACTATGTTCAGTTTTGAGCACCTTGACTGGAATCCGATGCCTTCTTCTGCGTTGTATGCATGTAGTGAACAGACATACATTCAGGCAAAACACTCATACGCATATAAATAAAATAAAATCTCAAAGCAATTTACCTATGAAAGCAGTGACACCGTTTTCCTTCATCTCGTGAAAATCCAGCTTTGAACTCGTGCTGTAAAGTTCAGACACTGGGACCAAATGATGTGACCAGCAGTCACAGTGCTACCCTCTTCAGACTGGTTATACCATATGTAAACGCTCAGAAGGCTGCTACCGAGATTTTTATTTTTTAATTTTTAGGAGATATGGCTTGTTGACTAAGAATGCGTATTGCCCTTACAGAGAACCTGAGTTTGTTTCTCAGCTCCTACAACCTATGGCGCCCAGTTGCCTCTAACTCAAGTTCCAAGGGAACCTATATCCGCTTCTGCATCTGCACACATATGATACATCTAAACTTACACAGGCACACACATACATATAAATATAGATTTTTTTTAATCTTTAAAATCATTACATTTATTTGGTGGGTATGTGTGGATGTGCATGTGCCACAGCCCATATGTCATTGTCACTGGGGAACCTCTAGAAATCGATGCTCTCTTTCCACCTTCGGGCATTTAGGGATCAACCTTGGGTCAAGGCAGGGTAGCAAGCCTTCCACCTGCTAAGCTATCTCACTGGGCCACTAAGATTCTTGTAGCTGGGTAGGTCACAGTTGGAAATGCCTTAGACTGCATTCCTGCATACAGCTTAGTCTGCATCTGTTCTAGGAAAGAGATAGGATTTCATGTAATCACTTGATATGCAGTAAAACATGCCAATGATTAAGAGCCTGGGCTCTGGAGGCAACTCCATCACTCCCCATGTATAGAAGTTGGCCATAGTATACAATAAGCCCTTAAGACATTAGCTAGTGTCATTATTTAAAAGTGTATTAAAGTGTTCCTATTTAATTACATAGACCAGGAAAGTCACTCTTCTTTACTGCTGCTATGGGCATTTGAGTGCTGAGCAAATGTCAGCAATAGACCTGTGTCTATGGGTAGGAACCAGATTTTATCCACGTGAATATCCAGCAATGCCAGTCTTTAGATTTTCTCATAATTTAATTTCTAGTTATAAGTTGAGGTGAAATATATATATATGTATATATATATCATAAAATTATTGTTTTATGAATGTTCCCTGGGCACCAAGAATGTTCATGATGTGAAATCATCACCATTTTCTTCTTCAGAATGAAAACCCTGAACTATTAAATGGCTTTCCGTTCCTTCTCAACAAGCCCAGCAACCACCCCTCTCATGTACTGTCTGGGACTTTGGCTGTGTGGACGTCATAGTTCCCTGAGATCATCCAACTTGTGTGTCTGGTTCTCTGAACTTGTCTGTTGTCCAGGTTCACCTTGTTGTAGCAGAGACTCGATACATTTTGTTTTCATAGTTTTAGTGGGTGCAAAGCCTTCCTTTACTGGGTATGAAGGTGTATGGCTATAGCTTCCCAGCACGTAGGAGGCTGAGGCAGGACAATCATGAATTTGAGTCTGGCCTAGGTTACACACACACACACACACACACACACACACACACACACACACACAAACAAATAAAAAATTTCCTTTTTATGAGTGTGTATTTAGAAGTTCTTGTTTTATTTTGTTTTCTATTTGTAACTATATAAAACTGAGCTCTGTCTTCATAAAGTTGCACAAGTCACTTGATGCTTCAAATAATAGTGGAAGAAAACCAAACCAACCAAAGCAAATAAAATAAAATAAAATAAAATGAAAAATAACTAAACCTGGTGCTACACTACTGCAATCCCAACACTTGGAGTGCAGAAGTAGGGAGGATTACTGCAAGTTTGAGGCTAGCCTAAGCTACATTGTGAGTTCTAGGGCAGTCAGGGCTGCGTAGAGAATTACTAGAATGTGAGACTTTGTTTTCCTCCAACTGCCTACCACATCATTTTTTCCACTATATCTACTGACCATAAAAAAAAAAGATGTGGGGGGCTTCCTTGATAAGATTGAGGACAAACTGGCCAGTATGCCCTGGCCCTGCCTGCCATGAGCCGCCAGGTTGAAATGAAAGCTATTCTCACCTGTCACAATGTGACTTAAAGCCTTCAAAGCATGTCTTTTCCCAGTAATTGCTAAGATTATTAAATTGCAAGGCGGGCTGAGGAAGCTTCTGGTGTGTATTTTTATTTCAGACCGGGAGCTACTAATGAGAAAGCCAGCGAGACAGCAGGAAGCAAAGGGCGGGGTCCCAGCTAGCAATCTTGGCAGTTTAAACGCATTGTTAGTGTGAAGAACTCCCTCCCAAGCCTGAGAGGTTCAGAGTGTGGATGTGGCCTTCTCTTCCAAGGGAAGGAAACTCTAAATTGGATTTGATTTTATTACCTACGGTGGAAGAAACAGTTTTATCCTTATGCTTTATACCTAGTGCTGGGGTTCGATGAAGTGATTGAGAGAACACTAAAACACGTAATTTAGGACATTTGAATAGAGTTCCCCCAACTTGTCTTTTGTTCTTCCAGCGCTGACCTTTCCTCTGAGAATATTAACAGAAACCTTCAAGAAAGAACAGCAAGTCCCCTGGTTGCCGGGAACTGAGTTTAGACTTCCTACGTGGTGGTAGCTTGTCTTTTCTACCAAGGGCTGGTGAGTTCACCCAGCTCCTGTAATTAGGATTTTCTTGGCCTGTAAATAGAGTAGCCATATGTTCTAGATTTTTCTGGGGCAGTCCCAATTAAAATATTCCTTCCTGTTGTTAGACCATGTGGCAGACCATGTGTTCCGATTTTTTTTTTTAATGTAAAATGTGGTCAGCCTTCCCCAAATTGTCAGATTGTCATTATTTTCCTAATGACTAGGTACAAAGCTCCCTACATCCGGGTGGGGTCCTTATCCCAGTCACTGTGAGACGCAGCTGATTGGCGATGTGTGTCCATCGATCCCGATATAATTTTTTAGCCACCTCCACAGGACTCATTTCTCCCACATCCTTTTCCATCTCCTGTGTCAGCCCCGGATGGGACAACCTGCCTCCGTGCTTATTGTTGTGGGCGTGCTACACTCCTCTCAACACACTTTACAGCTGAGAAGTAGGCCTAAAATGCTAGCTACTCAGGAGGCGGAGGCAGGAGGGTCACGAATTCAAGGTTTGCCTGGGCTTTACGGTGAGTCCAAAGACTGCCTGAGCAACTTACTGAGACTCAGCCTGAAAATAAAGGAAGAGGACCTGGGATAAAGGTTAGCGCTAGAGCCCTGCTGAGCATCTGCACGGCCCTGGGTTCAGTCCCTAGCACTAAAAACGGGTATGGGGCCTGGAGAGATGGTTCATTGGCTTAGAGCACTTGTGGCACTCGTAGACTCACATTTGTTTCCCAGCACCCCCATGATAGCACTAACTACTTGAAGTTCCAGGATCCAGTGCTGCCTTCTGGCTTCTAGAGGCACAAGCCTGCACATGATGCACATATAACACATGCAGACAAGACATTCATTTATAGAAGGCAAAATTAAATTAAAAAGAACACCTGATTTTTTTTTCTGTAATGTCTTCTAGGCCTCATTTGATTCTGAAGTTATATATGTGAATGAACATACACTCACATATATATATATATATATATATATATGTATGTATGTATATACCAGTTGATTGGACTTTTTTTTTAATTTTTTTTTTTTTTTTTGAGCTGAGGACCGAACCCAGGGCCTTGCGTTTGCTAGGCAAGCGCTCTACCACTGAGCTAAATCCCCAACCCGATTGGACTTTTTTTTAGTCACTAAGAACAATGACATCCTTTAAAAATGTCTACCAGGGTTGAAGAGATAGCTCAGCTGTTAAGAGCATGCACTGCTCTTCCAGGGAACCTGGGTTCAGTTTCCAGCACTCATGTCAAACATCTCACAGCTCCAGGGGATCCAGCACCGTCTTCTAGCATTTATGGGCACTGCATTCATGTATACAAACTCTCTCTCTCACACACACACACACACACACACACACACACACACACACACACACACACACCCTAGAGGGTAAAAGCCTAGCTCTTGGCTCCTGTGATGGTTTGAATAGGAACGGCCCCTATAGAGTCATGTGTTTGAATGCTTGGCTGTATTGAGTGTCACTATTAGGAGGTGTCCTTATTAGAGGAGGTGTGGCCTCATTAGAGGAAGTATGTCACTGTGGAGGCGGGGCTTTGAGGTCTTAAATGCTCAAGCTATGTGAAGCATGAAACAAATTCAATCTTCTCCTGGCTACCTTCAGATCAAGATGCAGAACTCTCAGCTCCTCCAGCCCCCAGTCGGCCTGCACGCTGCCATGATGATAATGGACTAAACCTCTGAAGCTAGGAGCCAGCCCCAGTTAAAATTTTTCCTTTGTAAGAGTTGTTTTGGTCAATGTGTCTTTTCACAGCAATGACACTCAAAGTACGAGAGCTCCTCATCAGAGAGAAAGCTGAACCTTATAGCCTTGCCATATGTTATCCTAGACACACACAGCAGTCTAACCATCATTTCTTTTTCTGTAAATCTCTTCTTCCAGACCCTTTGATATGCATATCATCCCAACCCCTAGAACTCTCTAAATATTGGCTCCATAGAATTGCTTAGATTCTCAATAGAATTGGGAGATTCTATTGCCTCAAGGTGATATTTCTTGAACACCAGAATGAGCCCACGGCATTACGCATACTAGGAGGGCATTCCACTACTGAGCTATACCCCCAGTCTCCCTAGGTGATTTCTGTCAGATCTGCATCTCTCCCCCAGCTCTCCTCAGCACGTTTGCCAGCAACTCAATAACAAGCAGTGGTTATAAGGATTGGGGTAAGGTGAGGAATGTCTATGGGAGACATGGACAATATCAGGAATCAGACTATTCACAGATGAAATTTGGTTGGTCCACTGAGGGGTTTAACACAGGCACATTGAAAGGCTTCAGTGATTCTGAATCAAGAGAACTCTCAGTCCCCATCATTTTCAGTCAAAATGTCAAGGCCTCAAGTCCTAGTATGTTTAAAGCAGAAGTCCCCTCTACACATCGTGTAGCCGTGACTGTTCAGGAGAGTTCAGTCACCCAAGCTAGTCATTCTGACTTTTACTTTTAACTTGGATTTTGTAGCATGATCTCCCACCTGTCTTCAATTCAAGAATTATTAACACTTTTGAAATTCCTTGTTAAATGCAATGTTCCTTCAGCCATCAGCTGTGTAAAGGTAGATGTATGTTCCTGATCTGTTCATGTTAGCCTATCCCTAAATAAATGATTCACTGATATATAGGGAAAAAAATCTTACATCTGGAACCCCAACCCACACCTGCCTTTGTTTTTCTTCCTGAGAGCGATCTAAGCTTTAAGAAATTCTTGTGCCAGCAGATTCGAGCATAATTATATAATCTGATTTTTTTCAATACAAGGGAAGTTGAGGCTGTAGACCACTCCTTTTTCGATGCCAGACGGTGCCCATCTGCTCACATAAAACTGTCTGCGGAGTCACTAATACTGTGCATGCGCACTGTCCTAGATCAAACGCCTGGTCGGACCCAGGTCATCTTTCAGGTTCAGGGACATGGAGTATAGTTAACAGACAGCAGGAAATAACCCGTTCTATGGTCTGCATGAGAAGCCTTCAGTATAGGGCTGAAGGGATATTTAAGAGGATGCTTGCCGTCAAGCCTGACGACCTGAGTTCAATTCCTGGAATCCACGCAGTGTAGAGGTTGTCCCTTTGACCTTCACACTCACACAGACAAAATAAATGAACGAAAGTACATTCTCATATACATGAACTTTTAAAAGATATATATATATACATATATATATACACATACATACATATATATATATTATGTGTGTGTATGTGTGATAGCACATATCTTTATTCTTAGCACTGAGGTATATATATATATGACAGAGCCTACCTATATATCCCACGTTGGCCTTGACTAACTCAGCCTCCTGAATGGTGGGCCTCCAGGAGTGTGCCACCATATCTGGCTGTCGTTTTTACTTGTGTTAAAAAAAAAGGAATATATACAATGGTCCCTTCTGGGTTAGTTGAACTGAGGAATACCACACAGATTCTGGCAGCTTGTAAAGTGCAGAGCAGACTGACAAACACAGATTCTCCAATGTAAGTATTAGCTGTATGAAGCAGAATTTGCTTGCAACTGTAAAGCCAAGTAGAATTCAGAAACAAATTGGATACACTGATGCGAAAACTAAGGAAAAGGGCCATTTCTATCCTTTCAGCACTAAAGCTTTTGTGTTTGTGAAGCCAGCCTCTGAAACATTTTGCTTGGCTGTATTATAAGTGTGTTATACATTTAATGCTGTTAAATAAACTGTGCTAATTAAGACCATGACCCTTCTGATTTATATTGTTGAGAGGTCACATAAAATGTAGTTTTCCCGACAGAGTCTCTGCTGGGACAATTTGAAAGGCCTCTGATTTATGTCAAATTTGCAGCTCTTTAATTTTGGAGGGGGACTTAGCTGTTCACTTTCTTATATGTATAGCACACTAACCATGCATCAACTTTCCTGCACGTTTCAATGTATTTCTTCCTTTCTCCATTCTATAAGGCTCTCTGTGGACTGCTAAATTAGACTCGGTGTTTTCAGCCTGGCTTTCCAGGGAGACAGAACGTGACCTGTTCTCGCTATTCTCATGTAATTCTCCCTAGCCATTCCCCAGATCTTACAAGTCAGGAAAGACTTGGAGCTTCTGCTTCCTGCTCTCCTCCACACCCCCTCCCCCCACACCCCCAGATCTTGCTGACCATCGTGTAAGGAGCCATTTCTAGTCTCTTGAAGAGTTGAAAGCCATGTGCCATCCTGGTCAGGCATGCCTGCTCACTGTGACCCTTTGTGCCTGCATTATGTGTCCTTAACTTGGAGACTTCCCCCTTTCCCTTCATCTGGTCTGATTCCTCCCACGGTCCATGGACCCAGGAACCCTTAATTAGCATCCTGAGTTCACACTGATCTCTTCTTTCCACTGGTTTATAATTTAATGTTGCGAGAGGTTTCTTTGTTCTCCGGCCTTCCCACTAGGATCATAGTCACCCTGCTGTGACCATATCTTCTGCGTTTCCCCCACAAGTGCGCTGATCACAGGGCTCTGCTCTAGAAGGACGGGAGCCCTTGATGGCAGCTGCAGGCGTGAATCAGTCCTGGCTCCAGTATTCAATGATTTTCTCTTCTAACCAAGTCACTTAAACTGGTTTTGTTTTTCTGTTTTTCCTTTTTGAGACAGGCTCTCACTCTGAAGCCCAGGCTGGCCAGGAACTTAGTGTGTAGGTGAAATTGTCCTCAAACTCACAGCAATCCTCCTGCCTCTGCCTTTTAAGTCAGTACAAAGCACGCACGGGAACACACACACACAGAGCAAGTCTTTTTTCTGAAGAGGATTAAATATAATTAATGACATATAAAGGGATATTCTATAAAATGAGAACATTCTGCAAAAATCATCATTTTTATTTAACTATGTTTTAAAATATCAAAGAAGGGGCCTTCCAAGCTTCCTTTTATCTCCAAGAAAGCTATTGTTTTTGTTTTTTTGTTTTTTTTTAGCAAAGGGACAATTCAGCTGCGGCTTTGACATTTAGCACACATGCCAAACCAGTGGAGGCCGGCTAACGAGCCCTCGCTGTAACTGTTAGCGAGCTTGAAACGACTGTTCTTTTCAAGTGCGTCCAACTCGTCCCTTCCTCCGCTAGTACCTCCAACACGATGTCTCTTACGGCATTAACTGGAATCACAGTCTGCTTACCTGTCACAAGGCCTTCTTTCTCAACCTGGGGTTGAATAGTGAGACTTCACGTGACAGCAGCTTGGACGAATAGGCGTTTACTTTCCGACATTGGTTTCTCAGACTGAAATGCTGAATCTTTTAGTGGATTTGTGGCAGGGAAGTGTTTACACGTTCATTGCCATCTTCAGTCAGCCCAGAGAAAGAGACCCGGACTTGGAAAAAGAAAGTACATCACTGTTTTCAATCTTATGTTGCCTACTGTCTTGAAAGCATTTCCTTCAGCAGGTAAAAGACTTCCCTTTTTAAGTTAGTACTCAGGAATGTGTATGTGACTTTCTCAACCAGATTTTTGCCTGGTGAGGGAGCAAAAGAACAAACAGCTTTAGCCTCTCCCTGCAGTCCTTGGCCCTAGGGACTTTCCCTGAGTTTCTGCTTCATTCCTATCCAATCTCCCTGGCCCTCTACCCAGGACGTTTCAAGCGGCACATGTACCGCCCAGCAATAGCAAAAGGAAAGTTAAAGGAACAAAAAAGGAAACCATACTTAGTCACCTGTTCAGTGAAATCAGCATCAGGTCTAATACACGAACCAGACAGAGATATCACAAGAAGGGAAAAACTACAGACCACTATCAATAACAGTGATAAATACAGATACAGAGCTTTCTTCCAAGGATTAACAAAACAAATCCAACAGCATCTAAGAAAAACCTTAAACACCACAATCAAGGGAGATGTATTCTCTATGTGTATGACTGGTCCAACGTTCGAAGATCAGAGGCTGTAAGCTATCACATCCATGGTAAGAAGAACCATTGCTCATGGGAACTGACAGAAAGGGAGGATATTTAGTGATCTGAATATATAAGGGGAGAGTCGCTGCATGCTGTCCCCCAAAGATAAGGAAAAGGCATTCTTATTCAAAGACGTGGTGGAAATCCAGGCCCTTGTGATGAGACAACAGAATACAATGTGTATAGTTTGAAAAGGAAAACTCAAAGCAAGCTTTGGTTAAGAAGCAAAGGAGTCAGTGAGGGCTGAGAAAGGCACGTGGACTTTCCTTTCGGCAAGGCTGCTTTCTGTTTCTGAGGTGCCCACCCTCACTCCACATTGTTTCCTTCTAGTTCCTTTGAGTTTAATGTGCAATTCTGTTGTAGGTTCTTAAGCCGGAAGTTCGGAGCCTGTAGTCTTCAACCCTTCTCAGCCATAAACATTTAAAGCTGTAACTTTTGACATTTCCGTCCTTCCTTCATCCCAATGCCTTAATGGCTCACATTGTCATTTTAGTCTAAGATATTTATAATTTCATTGCATTTTGCAGACATATAAGTTATTTTAAAATGTGTTGCTACCAGACATAGTGGCACACAACTGTAACCCCAGCGCTTGGCTGGCACATATCTGTAATCTCAGCATCTGGGAGGCGGGGGAAAGAAAGAAAGGAAGGAAGGAAGAAAGGAAGAAAGAGAGAGAGAGAGAGAGAGAGAGAGAGAGAGAGAGAGGAAGGAAGGAAGGGAGAGAAAGGAAGGGAAGGAAGGAAGGAAGGAGGAGGAAGGAGGAAGGAAGGAAGGAAGGAAGGCAGGCAGGCAGGAAGGCTGGTGATAATGGTACTTGCTGCTAAGCCTGATGGAACCAGAACAGGGGCAGAAGAGAACAGACTCCTCTCAGTTGTCCTCTGACCTCAACATAGCCGATGTGGCATTTATGCGTGTATGTATGTGTATGCACACATTAGTAAATTCAACTTTAAAATTAAATTAAATAGGGGTTGGAGAGATGGTTAGAGTTAAAAGCATATATTGCTCTTGTAGAAGACCTGTGTGTGTGTGTGTGTGTGTGTGTGTGTGTGTGTGTGTGTGTGTGTGTGTTGTGTGTTTCATTTCCAGCACTTCTGAGGAATTTGCTGGCTATTTTTCTATTAGACATTTTTTTTTTTAGTTTGATCCAACTTTAGAATAAAGCCTACCCTGTGTGATTTCAAATCTGGTGGGACTTGCTTATGGCCCAGCGTGAAGTCCATTTCTATGAATGACTCTGTGCTGCTGGAAACTGTGCATTTGCTCTTGCTACACGTGTGTTCTACAGACCTTACTTAGGCTCACCGTATCTTTACTGCGTGTTTTCCAGTTGTTTCTATCAGTCAGTGAAAACTATGCTGAATTCCTTGATAATAGCTGTCAGTTTGCCCACTTCTCTTTCTTTGTCAAATATCTCATGTTTCCCCCTCCCCCTCTCTTAGTTCATCTGTTATAAAGCTTGTAGAGGCTCTCAATTATTTTATGTTCCTCTTAAAAGGCAGACAGAGTGCAGAGAAACCATCCTAATCCTGTCAAGGCTCTCTTTTAGGGTAATTTAAGGTTGGCCGTGTGGGTGTTGGCTTTATTAGTAGGCTGTCCTAGGTCCTTTAGATTGGGTACTGCTAGACCACACAGGTCTTGTGATCATGGTCTCCATGTAACATGCTGATACAAAGAGCTCTGCGTAGCTATTCCACCTCTTACTGCCGCCTTCCCTTTGCTGCCTTATAGTCTCTGCCTGTGCTGGCTCAGCTCAGGAGGTGGCAACAGTTCGGGGGTGGGGTGGGGGGTGAGTTCTTGTCATCTTGTGGGTTTACTTCCTGTTATTCTCTGGGCCTTACACCACCAAGTCCTTGCCCCTTTGGCAGTTTTGAGCTTCATTTTGTCTCTTCAGGGCTCAGCGAACGCACGGCTTGCTGTATGCCCTGTTGTATGCTTGCTGTACGTGTCCTGCACTATGAATTGGGTGGGGGTCACTCTGGAGGTCACCTTCACGTGACTGTCTTCTCTCCAGGCTCATCTGTGCTTGTCACTTTCAGATTCGATTAGGTGTTTCTGTGGTGTATTTTGTCTTCCTGTTGGAGTCTTTCCATAAGAGAGTTAGTTTGATAGAAGCTGATGGCTGGCTTCAAAAATCTTTCCTTTTTAAATCAAAGTAAACTATAAATTAAAAATTTTAAAAACAAAAAAAACTTAAGAAACAGAAACAAGGAACTTAAAAAGGCAAAAAAAAAAAAAAAAAAAAAAAGACCAAATTATGAACAATAGGATGGTGATCTTAGTCAAGTAGTTTTAATTTATTCTCTTTAGGAAAAGTGCCCTTCCTTTCTTATCTTTATGGCTTTTTGGTTTGGTTTGGTTTGGTTTTTGAGACATGGGCTCAGGATGTCCTTGAACATAACAGGTAACCCAGAATTCACAGTGACCCTTGTACCACTGTCTCTGAAGTGCTAGGATGACGAAGTGTTCAGATTACAAGTAGACCTGGACACCAGCTAAATGTTGTTGATAAGTTTGTACTGGGACCCAAACCGGGTTTTCTGCAAGAGCAGTAAGTATTCTCAACTGTTGACATCTCTCTAGCCTGAGAAGGCCAATGTTTTATCTCTCGGCTACCATATAAAACCCATGCGAGTCAGGAATCCTTCCCTTTACCAATTTTGTTTTATCATTTGTTAGTCCAGGCAGATGAGCACGAATGTCTGATTCCCTCAAGTCCTTAGGAGCAAGCAGGACATAAACAGAGAAATCCTATCCAAAGGACTAACGTCTTCCCGACAGTGTTGTCTAGGGTCAGCTGAGTTCTACAGACAAGGCCTGCCCTCTATTTTCCTGAGGTGGTACAAACACTTTAACACCTTTCCAACTCTTAGAGACAATTTCCACTCATGCTCTGTTTTTCTTTACTTGTCTCAATTAGAGCTGTGATTTAACACAATACTGACAGCGGTTTCTTCCTTATCTGGGTCAGATTGCCTTGCCTAACCTAGTGGTTCTCAACCTTCCCTGTGCTGTTGTGATGACCCCAATTATAAAATTATTTTCATGCTATTTTGTAATTTTGTGACTGTGATGAATAATAATGTAAATATCCATGTTTTCCAGTGGTCTTAGGTGACCCCTGTGAAAGCGCTGCTCAGCCTCAATGGAGGTGTGACCCATAGGCTAAGAACACTGCCCAGAATAGAAGACAACACTAGGATTTGAGGAGGGTGCTGATTTTGGAATCGCTGGCTGGCCCAGTGGACTTGGTGAGAGAAGAACTCAAACTATCAGTAACAAAAATTACCTAAACAAGAATACGATCGAAAAGATGGGTGTGCACATGCTAGTGATTCCAGTAGCTGGAGGTGAAGGCTACAGGAGGTTGAAGAATTCAAGGTTAGCCTTGGCTACATGGTGACTTTGGGGCTAGCTTGGGCTACATGAGACCCTGTCACAAACAAACAACCGAATGGCCACAAGTTTCCACAGCCATACTGGCATATTACTGTGACTGGGATGATATAAAACAGCTGAATTGCTGGACTTGAGCAGACAGAGCTTCAGAGGCGGCCTGTCACCTCAGGCACTGCTTCCTAGGTTTTCCCTCTGCCCCAACCTCTGTCAGTGGTTGTGTTGCCCTTGCTTTAGACTAACTTCAGCCTGGCTGGTCTCCCTCTTGTCAAACCAACGCCGTATATGTTTATCTGCGGATCACCCTGCCATTCAGGGAGGTCAGCACCTTCATTTCAAGATGTGGAACCCGAGAGTCACAGAGACAAATCCATCTTCCCATAGTCTTAAGTCTCAGAATAAAGCTCAAGTGTGGCTCGAGCTCAGCATCTGCCTGACATTGCTAATAAGCAGACGCTAGATGGGTAAATCCCCGAAAAGCCGTGCAGAGGAACAAGAACTTTTTCTAAAGTTGATTTTTGTCAAATAAGCAGTTCCCCAGTCTAGCATCCTTTCATGCCTTCATTATGTTTCTCTCAACTACGATACATCTCTTCCCACCTTTGAACACCTACTATGTGCTAAGAGCAGCGAGTAATGTGAAAGACATAAAGCATGAGGTTCAAGTATAAGTTGGTACAATCCCTAAAAAGAATAATTGAATTTTTTTTTGTTTCTAAATGTACATAACCTTCAGCCAGGTTTCAGTTCCTCTATTTGAGGAATGACCCAACCACATGTATTAACTCTGAGGTCTAGGAATATCAGCAAATACCTAGTCATATGCAAAGTAAACACTCTCAAGTTAAAACAGGTCTCTAAAGCCCGGGTTGGGGTGGGGTGGGTGTTAGTCAAGGAACAGAGCTGGGGTTTCCGTGCAGCTGAGCAGAAAGCGAGAATGAAAGTGAGATTAAGAATTTACATTTTTAGTCTTACTTTAGTGAGACCAAAGGCTTATGTGTTTGGGGGACTGGCATTTGGGGCTGAGGTCTGCACAACAGGGTCTAGACACAGGAGGAAAAGAAGGTACTGCAAAGAGAAATTTTATCTTCCTCGGAGTCATTTCCCTTCTGCATTTAAGTCTTTTAGTGGCAGGATGGAGCCTACTTAGATGAGCATAATTAACCATCTTCACTGAAAGTCACCTCGAGCGGATGTGACTTTAGAGACCTGCACCGGGTGAGAGCGTCACTTAAGGACTAAGAAGCTGTGGCTGAGCTCTTTGACATCTAAAACAAAACAACACAGCTAAAGAACCAGGTTGCTTGAGACTCAGTGTTGCCCAAGTCTGGCATGGAGGGACTTGAGAGGCTGAAGCAGGATAAACCCTGCAATTTCCAAGCCAGGCTGGGTTACATGGAGAGACTCTGTTGCCAAACAGTAAAGGAAATAAAGAAAAAGGAAATGAAAACAATGAAAAAAAATCAGAGAGAGAATCTGAACCAAACAACCTTAGACCATAAGGTTGCATACAGAGGGGTCCTTGATTCCAAGTATCTGCATAACGCTCCATCTTTTCCCCCATTTTTATTGGTCATTTTATTTATTTATATTACAAATGTTATTCCCCTTCCCATTTTCCCCTCCATAAACCCCCTGTCCCCTCCTCCCTCCCCCTGCCTCTATGAAGGTGCTCCCCCACCCACCCATCCACTCCTGCCTCAGCTCCCTAGCATTCCCCTATCCTGAGTCATCGAGCCTCCAGAGGACCAAGGGGTTCCCCTCCCAGTGATGCCCAATAAGGCCATCCTCTGCTACATATGCAGCTGGAGCCATGGATGGCTTTCATGTGTACTCTGGTTCGTGATTTAGTCCCCGGGAGCTCTGGGAGGTCTGGTTGGTTGCTATTGTTGTTCTTCCTATGGGGTTGCAAAGCCTTGAGCTAACCCTCGTCTCTGGAGGACTTTGTGCTCAGCGTTTTGAGTCGATGACTGCAAAGCTTTCAGGTCCCATTTAAAGAAGAGGGAAACCATCTCTTCCCGAGATAGCTTTATCACTCTTATGTCTCCTCGTTGGTCTCAGTTTCATCACGTTAAACTTATCTTTGTCACTGTTAGACTTAGTGCTGAGGGGCTGAATGGTCAGTAGTGAAAGGAATGGATACCCATGATGTCCATGGATCAGGATCGTCCTGCCTTCTTGACAATGGCTGTACAGCTGGGAGACTGGAATGGCTCAAGCAAGCATCCTCTGGTGCCCGATGGGCCAAGCATCCCTGGCTGTCTCAAGCGATAAATATCTTTACCTACTAATGGGCTGAAAACACGTCTATTCAGTTAAAACGAATTCAGAACCACAGCAGAAGGGATCTGGGGGTATAGTGCTTGATACCCAAGTTTCGATGCCCAGGACCTACATGAAAGCTGGGAGAGTGAATCATGCCTGTAACCCCAGTGCTGGTTACGGGGTACAGGGCAGAGACTGAGGAATTCTTATCAGTCTAGCCAGTCATGAGTGCCAGGTTCAGTAGGTGACCTTGGCTCTGAAGGAAGACATTCTCTGTGACCTGACCTCCACACACATTTGGATACACCACACACACACACACACACACACACACACACACACACACACGCACGCACGCACGCACGCACGCACGCACACACGCATGCACACGCACACATATACACACGCACATATATACACACGCATATGCACACGCACACACTGGGAAGAAAATTGACCATTGCTAGTGAGAGTCCTGATAGAAGGAAATGTAAAAAACGTCTTCATCATTCAAATGAACATGTCCTGCACCAGCAATTCTGTTTTTGGACTTTATTTATTTTCCATGCTGTTCATGCAGTTGTGAAAGAGAATCAAGATGTTGCACATACACTGGCGTGGGGCTGTCTTCAAGTTGTTTTGTTACACGAAGGGAAACAGGTTCAACGCAACATTTCTATGTGTGTGTGCACATTCATGGGCTTAACTTAAATATTTATTTATTTATCATTTTCAGATCATTTTAAAGAAAACTTCAATTTGTTTTTTATAGGAAAAGACGACTTGTCTAAAGGAAGGACTGGGGTAGAGACTTAAAAAATATTGACTACCTTTTGCAGTGTCTACATTTTGAACCATATCTCCTGCTCAAAATTAAATATTTCAGGGCTGTCATAATGCTTCAGTGGGCAAACACACCTTCTGCCAAGTCTGGTGACCTGAGTTCAATCCCTGGGAGCCAAATGGCAGAAAGTAAAAACTGACCTCCACAGTCCGGTGTCAGGGCACACGTGCCTGTGCATACACACAGAAGCATAATTCAAGAAGTGGAATGATGAAATTGAAGGTTTCGATGAAGAATAAGAAGGAGCTAGCATATGGGCTTGAGTGAGTACTTGAAAAAATAAGTAAAAGTGAGTTTTGTACTGTGTAAATTTCATCTTAACTCACACCAGTGAAAAGTGGTGATCAGGAGTTCAACTCAGAACTTAAGGCCAGACTCTCTTTCCTCTGGTTCCTCTCTCTCAGGACATGGCACTACCCTACTGCTGTGCCAGCAAAACTTTAATGACTATCTCCCTACTCGAAACATTCAAAGCACCCATTTTTAGCATTTTTCAATTTCTGTAGTGTAAATATTCCCACCACTGAACATGGATTTAGCCGAGATGCCTAGAGCTAACCCTTGTGATTCACTATAAACCAGCCATAGCACAGACATACACTCAGTTAGGGAAAACCACAACCTTTGGAAAGATCCCCAAGTGCCCTGTGGAATCAACCCTATAAGCCCCATGGGACTATGTGGTCACCTCAGCGTTATTCGTGTCATTTCATCGTGTCCTCTGCTTTGGGATTTTACCTTTTAGACATTAAGTTACAGGACAGAAAACTGCGAGACTGGTGTCTGTCATTTACATGAGAAGGAACTCTCGCTGTTGCCTTATAGGCTAGGTCAGAGGTCAGCAACAGCAGCTGAACATATGGTACGCACTTTAAAACATGTGCTTGGTTAATTTCTCTCTCTCTCTCTCTCTCTCTCTCTCTCTCGCTCTCTCTCTCTCTCTCTCTTTCTCCCCCCGACCCCGTGCGTGCGTGTGTGTGTGTGTGTGTGTGTGTGTGTGTGTGTGTGTGTGTGTTTAGCATGGGTCAGGGACCACAGAAGTGTTCTCACGACAGTTGGGAAAGGAACTTACCCAATTTGTTGATTTCACTATTTCCTATTCTGCTCCTCCTCCTCTTCCTCCCCCTTCTCTTCCTCCTCTTCCTCCTTCTCCTCAAATGAGACAAAGGGCTGGAAGAGCTTAGTGATCAAACACTTGCCTTCCTTGATAGGTGCAAAGCCCTGAGTTTGATTCCCAACATCATAAAATAAAGAAACAAATTTAAGAACACACACACACACACACACACACACGCACGCACGCACGCACGCACGCACGCACGCACGCACGCACAGTGGTATTAGGGAATCAAATGTGAATTAAGCTCTTTTCAGGCCTCTGCTTTCAACTGTTTAGTTAACTCTGGTCTGGTAATCTTGTATCAGTTTTGCTATTACCCATATCTACCAGAACAATGGGCACATTCCATGTAAGATGAAGAATTGTTCCTACTCAGAAAATTATTGGGCTACTTTTTTACAGAAAACTAATCTTAAAATCAGAATCTGTTGAAGGTAGTGAACCTTCAATGATCCACTGTTTCAAATCGAGATGTGACTTAAATTAAAAAAAAAAAAGGAATTCCAGACAGCTGACTATGGCCGGACAGCAGCTGTGTCACACGCTGGTCTGAGGAAGTGGTCAGAGAGCAAGCAACTCTGTATTGCATTTTCTTTGCAGGATGGAGCTCTCTGCAGCTGAATGAACCTATGGGTTACAAAAACACTTCCAGAGTGGACGTTGTGGGGGGGGGGATGAGGAAGGCTTCACCAGATGGGTCTGAGAAACAACTTGGAGGAAGTAGCTTGTCGTCCCCTCTCCCCCCACTGCTGCTAAACATGGCATCAAGCAGGGGCTGTCTCCCTGTTTATGGCTGCATTGCACACTCTACCTCTGTGGGCCTGTGGGAGGCTCTTTGCTCTTGGTGAGGTTCTTGGGGGTTAAGTTTTACTTGATTTTTATCTATGCACCTTTTATTAAGATTTTTAAAAATGGATTTTAATTGTGTGCATGCCTGGTGTGTGTGTGTGTGTGTGTGTGTGTGTGTGTATCTGCATGTGTGTCTGTGTATCTGTGTGTCTGTGCAGGTGTCAGCAGAGTCCAGAACAGAATGTAGGATCTCCTGGAGGTGGAATAACAGGCACTTGTTAGCCACCATGAGAATTCTGGGAACCAAAATGCTGGGGTTGCTGTAAGAGGAGCAATTGCTGTTAGCTGTCAAGTCATCTCTCCAGTGCCATGTATGCCCTAAAGGAGTGCAAGGGAGGCCAGCAAGGACGGAATGCCTTTTGCTATTGTCCCAAGTCTATAGGGAAACTCTGGGCTCTGCGTTCTACTCCATTCAAGGACTCATGGGCAAAACCTTCCAGCTACCACTTTGCCATGTAAATTTGGCCAGGACAGACTGGCTAGGGCAGACCCCAAGGAATGGAAATTTTGGGCTTCTTCTTATTTTTTTCCAACTCCCAGGTCATCTATGTCTGCCCTTTCACACATCCCAGTGGCCCTGTGGTTCTGGACCCCAGCCTCCTTCAGTCTCACTGACATGACACAGAGGTATGGGACTAGTTTTTTTTCTATTGCAGTCACTGACCCACCAAACAACAGCAACAACAGCTCAACACTATGGAATAACTACATTGTTGAGCAAAATATAAAGCTGACATGGAAAGAAAATACAAAATGATTAAGTCACTGTGACATCATGCAAATTGCATCCTGATGTGTGGTTGCTTTTTGAATGGGGAGGAGAAAGGGATTGGGGGACTGCAACAGAGAAAAGAGTAATGGGCAAAGGCGTAGGACACGAGCAAGGACTCATTCAATGGAGGAAAGTAAAGTCGCTCACTGGCCTCCGGAGCAGACCGTCTGTGGAAGCATTCTGTTTGGAATATTGTACACTTGTGCTCATGATGTGTTTGTTTCGTGTGGGCACACATGTGGAAGTCAGAGGACACTCTCTTGGAGTTGGTTCTTTCCTTTCACCTTATATGGGTTCCAAGGATCGATTTCCCTTTGCTCAGCTTGCATGGTGAGCAATCACTGGTGCCATCTTGCTAGGCCAGACAAACAAAACAAAACAAAACAACTGTCTGGTAGGCAGTGGTGGCACATGCCTTTAATCCCAGCACACGGGAGGCAGAAACTGGTGGATTTCTATGAGTTCAAAGCCAGCCTGGTCTACAGATTGAGTTCCCAGGGCAGCTGGGGCTACACAAAGAAGCCCTATCTCGAAAACCAACCAACAAACCAACAACAAATAACAACCCCCCCCCACAAACACACACACACACACACACACACACACACACACACACACACACAATTCTTTCTAATTTTCCTTTATTTCATTCTTAGCTACACCCCATTGGTTCAGCTTGCAGAAACTAAACCATTGCCTACAGTGGAAATCATTATTTAACTTGCAGTCAAAGGAGATGAAGTTAACTATGTGAAGGACCTGGCAGTGGTCAGAGAACTGAGCAACTCAACTGTTGGCTGAAGGTTATCGTTGGAGTGTGGGTGGGAGATGGTGTGGTTATGTACACAGGCCTCAGAAAATGTATTTGTGAAAGATTCTGACGCTAGTGGAAATGGTTTATCAGCCTCAAGAGTATTTGCCTTTTGATTGAAGCCACTAAAATGTCAGGTCACCTGCAATATACAAAGGAAGGAGTCACCAATGATGGAATTTCAGGTGCCTTTAAGGTAGAGACCAGTTTCTCTAAGGGGAGGGAAGAATTTTCTCTTATATTAAAACAAAAGAGACCCCCAAATCTTGAAGTGTGCATGCCCGAGAAGACCCGAGATCATCTTTGAGTGTTTTTCCTCTGGAGCCATTGGCTTTACTCGTTTGTTTTCTTAGAGTTCTAGGATTGAAGTTTGGGCCTCACACAGGCTGGGCCAGCTCTTTACCACTGAGCTATCTCTCGCCAGCTCACTTTCCTTTTGAAGCAGACTCTATCTTCAGGATCTGTGGTTAGCTCATTATGCTAGCTGGTCAGCAAACCCTGAGGGCCCTCCTGTCTTCACCTCTTAAGTGCTGGGATTACAAACCCTTTCCACCACGTGGATTCTAGGGGTTGAATTCAGTCCTCCTGACTGAGCTCTTCCCTCAGCTTTATTTTCTCATTTTACCTTCCTCTTTCCTTCCCATTCTGCCATAGACTGGGTAAGGAGAGATCCTTTCAGATGCCCTTATGTCCAAATCTTTTTTCCCTGCTTCATCCCCTCTGTTCTGACCCTGTGTACATCAAGCAGCTCCTGCTGGGGGTGGGGGAAGAGTTTGTATGTCTGTGGGGGGTGGATCTCCCTCTCTGCAGGAATCCTCAGCTTCTCCAGCTCCCATTTCTGCAAGATGACAAGAAGGTTCCCTCCTACTGTGAGTAACACCCCCGCCCCCCCCCATGAAATGCTTGGTTTCTGTCACCCTGAAGCATCCACTTGGTCCAGGTGCTACACCCCCACTGTAAATGACAGCGACAAAACTGCACAACTACAGACTGCTTCTATGTCGAGGGGTGGGGGTGGGGGTGGGAATGAGTCACGTTCTATGCAATTTTTCTAGAACTTTCCGCAGCAGAGTGTCATTAGCAAGTTGGCTCCTGTAGCCTCTCCCAGTCTACAGAGTCCATACAATTTTACCTCCTAGAACAGAGTTGTTTGGGGGCAGTGGTTTGCATTTAATGGAAATGATAATTTTACAGTCTCTGGAAAACAGGATCTGGCTCTAGTGTGGTGAAAACTGCTTATTTTCTTTCATGCTGACCCAGGGACGTTCCAAAGTTCAGAAGCTTCCTCCTTACTGGTGGGTTCATAGCTACATGGAAAGTCCTTCGCCAGCCCATCCCTAGTCTTCAGAGGGTCCTCGCCTACTACAGCAGGAGGAACTGGTTTTTAGCAACTGGTTTTATATACCAGTAGGGAAGCTGAGTACCCTCTGTGTGGGACTTCTGGACTTCTGTGTCTACCTCCTTCTCAGCCCTCACCTTGTGTCCACTCTAAATCCATCTTCTCTGGGTTTAATTCCAGAAACACGTTACCCTTGAAATGACTCCACTCTGACAATAGGTGTGCCCCATGCTGCCCCTGGCTGAAACTTTACTTCTAAGACAAATAAGCAACTTTAATTTGGGCTCCCAAGTGGAAATAACAGATAGTCATCAAGAACAGAGGGCGCTTGTCCAGGCTTGCTCAGAAAGTCCCCATGTACCATGGGTGCAGCTGTCTCTCAGCTCCCTGGCCATGCCTCCTTTGTCATATGAGCAGGAAGTTTAACTCTGTCAAACATTAATCCTATCCTGAGGGCTTTGGTTGCTTTAGTGGACAGAAGTCATTAGGGATAGAAGGTAAAGGGGGTGAGAAAGGCACAGCACATTCAGGGTCTGTGTTCAGTCTCTAGGAACACACACACACACACACACACACACACACAGACACACCCACACAGACACACACACACAGACACACACAGACGCAGACATGCATACACAGAGAACACACACATACATCCCCTATACACATATGCACACACACACACAGAACATAAGCACACAAGACTCACACAGAACACACACATACACCCCTACACACACATGCACACACACACACACACACAGAACATAAACACACATGACTCACACAGACACACATGGAACACACACATACATCCTCTACACACACATGCACACACACACGGAGAATACACACATACACATGCACACACAGAGAGAACACACACATACACATATGTATACATAGACTCACACAGACACACACACATAAGCCCCTACACACACACACACACATGCTCATACACAGAGAGAGAGATTCATGCAAACACAGACACACAGAGAGAACATACAATACACTCCTAGACACTCACAGACACACACACATACACCCCTACACACACACACATATGCTCCTATACACACACATGCACATAGACACAGACACACACACAGGAACACACAACACACTCCTCCTATACACAGAGACACACATACATGCACAGACAGACTCACAGACAGACAGACAGACACACACACAGGGTGGGAGTGGGGGTTGGGGGCAATGGATTGGAGGCTGCGAGCCAACAGAGATGACAGAGAGAGAGGTGGCATTGGGAGGGTATCAGTGAGGGTGAGCAAGTCAGCCAAATGCAAGCTGTGGCTGAGATCTCCTGCTGTCCCTTGATGGCAGATCAGCTCTCCCAAAACCATCATTCTTAGTTCCACAGAGAAAGTGGAATTACCAAATGAAAAAAGTCAATGTAAATCATCATGTGTGAGCCAGCCAAAGTGGCTGGATCATGTGACCCAGCACTTAGGAAGCCTAATGAAGCAGGAAATCAGTTGCAAATGTAAGATCAGCTTGGGCTACTTAGTGAGTTCTGGGCCACTCTGAACTATTGTCGAGCAAATATCCCCAGCTCGCTCCTCTTCAAAACAACAAAAAGTTCACACTTATTTATGTTGGGTGTGGGTGTGCATATGTGTGGGTGCGGCCTTGCCACAAGTAGATGTTAGGTCAGAGGATAACTCGTGGAAGTCATTTGTCTCCTTCTGGTTTATGGGTTCCATGGATCCAACTCAGGACATCAGGCTTGGCAACACCTGCCACCTTGTCAGGACCTTGTCAGGACCTGTCTCCACTATTCTACCATGGTCCTTGTTTTGACATTGTGTTTGTTTTTGCATACATGTCCAGAATGTCATAAATAAACCTTTCATTGTAACTTGGATGGCAGGGCTATAGGATCTTTGGTTTCTTTAAAAATAACATTCTCTTTGCTGGAGCTTATTGTCTTTAATGAATATCTTCTAACAATAGTTAAAGGATATTGGACAGTGAGGAGAGAACCAGGCTCCGTGGTGGAGGTCTATTATCCCAGCACATGGGTGGTCGAGGAAGGAGGATTGGGAGTTTAAAGTTATCCTCAGCTACACAGTGAGCTGAAGATCAGAACCTGCCTTAAACTAAGGGAGAAGTGAGAGGGAAGGAGAGAGAAAAAATATGTTGTGGGAGGAAGGCAATAAAGTTTTCTGAGCTGCATGGTGACCCAGATATTAAAGTCAACTATGCACTTCCCAGTGTAATTGCCTGCTCCGTGCATTCCTCAGTTGTTTGAGTAATATCCACAGGGGTTTGTTTTAGGGAGTTGATTTGTTTGTTCGTTTTCTTCAAGACAAGATCTCCTGTTGCCCAGGCTGGCTTTCAACTCATAATCTTCCTGCCTCGGCCTCCTGAATGCTAGGACTACAAACATGGATTGCCACAGCCAGCCCTTTAGGGCTTTGTTTTTTAGTATTTAATTATTAAATCTTCCGTGCTGTGTTGCTTAATTAAAGGTGCAGACTTAGACCAACAGAGACTCTTTTACAAAATCTCCTAGCCATAGCCTCACCTGAGGAAGTACAGATTTAGAAAGACCAGCTGGATTGATTATTGACATCTAGCAATAACCTGTCTGCATGTTAGATGCTCGTCCTGGGGGAGAACTCCACAGCATATAAGACGGTCCACCAGGGCACTAGAGCAAATAGCAAAATTAGGTTTATCTTCTGTCCTAAAACCCTCTACCTGTACCTATTAAATTGGATAGATATTGATATGATGTTTATAACACAAAACAAGTAATTTACCTATCTGAAGGTCTGTTAAAATATTTTTCTTATGCCCATGGTGCTGGCCAGGCTGAGGCAGAGGGATAAAATATTGAAAGTCTTCTTGGACTACCTAGGGAGTTAAAGGCTAGCCTGGGTAACTTAGCAAGACCCTGAGTTAAAAAATAAAAATAATATAGGGCAAAGATTTCATTGGTAGAGGTCTCGTCTAAGATACACAGGGCCTTGTGTTCGGCTTTCTATGGTACACACACACAAAGCTTTTCTGGTAAGAATACACAGTCTGAAACTTCAGAGACAGTTGCTTCAGAGGACTTATACCTACTATGTGCTAACAACTCGTGGAACTCAACTCAAATCCATCCCCTCTGGTCCAGACAACAACAAGGAGGGACATTTTACACGGTTGGTTATGACTCACTGTGACCTATTTCACTTCCTGCTTATGGGTGTGCTTTTTTTTTTTTTTTTTTTTTTTAAACTAGTGAGTGTCACCATTTACGAGCAGATCACCTTCCCAGGTAGGCTCAGCTGTGTGCTTTGTAAATACACAGGCATATACATGCAGCAGCTCCAGAGATCCAACTGTGGGAAGCCCTGAAGCCCTGTCATTATCTCTTGGTTCTTACGTTCTTTGTAAAACCAATTAGATAGTCCTAACGTTAGAAGCAAAACAAGTCACAACAATTAATAATTGGTGACTAGATATTGAGTAAAAGCTGGAACAATGGAAAAAGAGCAAAAGGTTATTTATCATCCTGACCCCCAGGTGAATACACATGTATGACTCATTTCCCTTAGGAAAAGGGAGGAAACGGTAAAAGTGATTTTTAACTTTACCCTCTCTCCCCTACCCCCCCTTTTTTTTGAGACAGGGTCTCTCTATGCAGCTCCTGCTGGCTTGAATTTGCTGTATACACCGAGCTACCCTGGAACTCTCAAGAGAGTGACTGCCTTGGTGTCACAGGAGTGTGGAGATTAGAGGGCTGCGCCAGCACAGCCAGCCGGCAACAGGTTTTTTGCACGGTTGGTTGGTTAGTTAGTTGGTTTGAGACAGGATTCTTCTAAGTTGTCCAGGCTGGCTTTGAACTCGTGATCCTTCTGCGTCAGCCTGCTTAGCCTTGAGGTTTCAGGCATGCACCCTCATGCTCCACAGCAAAAGAATTTTGAAAGCTGGATGGCAAGAAATGTGGCCACTGATATCAGACGTGGGGAAACCTGAATCCAAAGTCAGCACCGGGGAAGTTTAAGAACCTAACCAGGGTCCCCCGAGGTCAGCTCCAAACAGCTCTGACAGTAAGGTGGAGCTGTGGAAAGCAGGAGTGACTCAGATACTGGTTAGGAAGCAATTAGAGGCCCAGGCACCTCCCTGCTCTACAGACCGAGCCAGTGATGGTGTTCCCAGAGAGCCTCGAAGAGGTAACGATTGAAGGGAAAGAGCTGGGTGCTGTCCTGGCCCGCTTCAGTTGTGAGCTTTGAGTTTCTCAGAAGACTTGGATCTCCCCCAAGAGGGAAAATTTAGAGGCACTAATGTGACATTCTTCAGTCAGAACCCACAGAGGGACCTCTGTTCACAAGCCCCAGAGTGCCCATTCAGCTGTTAGTGCCTATCTTTAAATAAGAATGGATAATCAGTTTTATCTGATTGAAGTAGAGACAAATATAAACAGGGAAACAAACAATGAAAACAGCCTAAAGGAGGAGGAGGCCCGAGGGTAGAGTCCAGTGGCCGGAGAAGTTGCTTGTAGTGTCTGAGGCCCTAAGAACATGAAATACCCCCTGACTTGTACTCTTAGTTAAATACAGAACCATCAAATAGGAACAAAATAAAGGAAAAGGGACCACTGGGGGGTGGGGTGGAGGTGGGGGCTAAAACGTCTTAGAATAATACAAACAAAAAAAGTGAATAGAAGTTAGAAAATAAAGAACAAATCTCTCTGAAATTAGAGAGAGAGAGGGAAGAGAGAGAGAGAGAGAGAGAGAGAGAGAGAGAGAGAGAGAGAGAGAGAGAGCAAATGAAAGAAAAATTAAGGGACCAGAACTGCTATTATACTTTCAGAGGGCCATTCCACAAGGAGAGCAGACGACAGGACTACAGGCAGTCCCTGCGCCACAGTCCAAGCTCAGTTTTCTGAAAGGAGAAACCACCACATGCTTGCCTGGTGATAGAGGATGGACCCACACTCCTGGGAAATCCTGGAACATGGAGGATAAAGAACTGCCGTGGGCCATGGGCGTCCAGAGAGAAGCTGTGCTGGCAGCTGGAACTGCCTCAGAGTTCTCCCTAGTATAACCCCAGACAGCAATGGCCATCACGATTCTCAAGGCAGTCACTTCCAATTTAGGAAGATTTTATACTTTGCCTCAGTACCCTGTGATGGTTAGTCCTCATTATGAACTTAATAGGGTTAGAATCGAACAAAGGACTTGTCTCCTGCAAGTCTGTGGGGGGCTTTCCAGAGAGGGTTAGCTAAGGAAGGAAGACCCACCCTGAGGATAGGAGCACCATCCAAAATGAAGGTTTGTTTTGTTTTGTTTTATTTTGTGTTTTGGCCTTGTAACCAGAAAGGTAACTACGCAAACCATCACGTTTTAGAGTGCATTGAAATGTTTTCAGACATGCATCTTCTCTGAAATGTACAACACATACTCCTGCCTCGGGGAATCCCCCAAGCATGTGTCGAAACAATCAGCAAAAGATAGAAGACAGCCGTGATCAACCAGGAGGAACCAGGATGATCCCTGGGTAAGGGTAAGGTTCCAAGAGGAGAACCATGGCTCAGGAGCAGCTTAGAACAAACTGGAAGGCTCTCGGAGAGGGTTTCATTTTCCCTGGAGATTGTTGAAATTATTACAATGTATCCCGGTTCTGAGTATCTTGGATTCAGACGTAGGCAAATGGGGAAACAAATACACAGAAATGTAACAAACATTAAATAAGAGAATGAGCTCCAGGAACCCACGAAGTTATGCAAGAGAAGAAAAATTAGCATATTTATTATAGGGCTCACCTCTAACTAGTGTTTTATAGTCAGGGCAGTACAGGCATTAATAGTCTTTTAGTACAACAGAGCTATGGGAGCAGAGAGGGTAAGTGGGTATAGCCAGGCACCGGAAAGAAGGTTACCAAACCTTAACCCTCAAGGCTGGGGACAAGGTCAGACTGATAATGGCTAAATTAGCAAACTAAACCAACCAACCAAACAAACCTAAGAATAATTTTCCCAGCATTTGTTTAGAGGCCTGGAGATATATCATAAAAAGAACCAATCAAAAGGCTTAAAGTGTGTAGGGAAGGCAAAGAGGGCTAGGAGAGAGTGTTTTGTATGAGAAGCTCTGTAGAACACGGAATAGATTGTAGCCCTGCATAGTGGTGCACACCTTTGATCCCTGCACGCAATAGTTGGGTGGACTTCTGTGAGTTTGAAGCCAGCCTGGTCTACATAATGAGTTCCAGGATAGCCAGGGCTATAAAAAGAGACCCTGACTCAAAAAAAAAAAAAAAAAAAAGGACAACAATAACAAAACCACAAACAATACCTACCAACATTGCATTCAGGAAAAACACCAAAGTCGATATACCCCCCAGTTGCAATAGCCACCTCCACTCTGCTCCTCAGGCACCTTTGAAAAGCATTCTCTGGCTGTTCACATATACAGACTGCAAAAACCAGTGAGACTGGCGGAATCTTGTGATCTAGCATTGACGAAGCCAAGGCATCCAGGCAAACAGGCTCATCTCAGTACGTTGTAAAGAGAGAAGTTGCAAAATGAGATTACACTCTCACATGCTTATGATAACAGATGAACACTTCTATCAGATGCCAGATGTCACAAGTCTACATTCCAGGGCTTATGTGAATGAGAGGCCCAGGATGGGTAGCCTTCATGCACCAAGAACCCTTAGTACCAGCACTCATCTGGAGGGGCCCTACTCCAGATCCTACCCCTTCTGACCCACTAAGCCATTGCCTTCCTTCTTCAGGAAAGCATGTTCTGCAGCTGCCTTCATTGCTTTGCATTGCGTTTCCAGGAGCTCTGGCCTTCCTAAGCCTGCTGTCAGCTGTCCCCTGAGTCTATACGCCTTCTACCTAATAGCCCTCATTAATTAATTAAAATGGCCTCCTCCGCCTGTTTTCTATGTTGGTGCGGCATTCACATCTAATGAGCACGTCATTCCATTCTGCCGGTAACACACAAAGTGTTTGCCATTAGGCCAGATCTCCATGGTTATCCCACACGTTCTGTCCTCGAGGTTAATCATAACCCATGGATACTCACTCTCCGGACACGCAGCCACCTTCTAATTACGTGGGCTAGAAATGAAATTTTAGACCAGTAGTCTGCAAACTTGGCTGCATAGATGAGACACCTAGAAGGATTTTTTAGGGGGGATACTACATTTTACTACTTTAAGGTTAAAACATCAGTCCAATGAGGAAATCTGCTCTCATCTAAAATCTTCTTTATTCCTTCAAAGAGAAGAAAAGGAAAAGTTGGCATTCGCTTACAGAGTTTGCAATAAGAGGAGAAATCTGTCAGACTTATTTTTTCCCCTTCTTGCATACTTGAAAATGATTTTTTTTTTTTTAGAATTTAGTCATGAGTGCTCTTTTAGTTTCCTATTCTTGCTATAAAAAATACCTCAAATTATTGGCTTAAGACTACATGGATTTATTATCTGCAGTGTTGGAGGTCAGGCCTAATTCAGGTCTCACTGGGCTAAAATAAAGGTGTGGTCACCAAGCGCTCCCCAGCTCTGTAGACCACCCACACTCTTTGGCTCATAGTCTCAATTCAGTAATGGCTAAGTCCTTCTCCTGCTGTCCTCTCCCTCCCCCTCCCCGTCCCAGTCTCCCTCCCCACCCCTTTCCGCCCTGGTCACTCTCTCCTACTTTTAAGAACCGTTTCAATTGTTTTGGCCTCACGAGATAATCCCAGATAATCCTCCCATGCTCGGTGGTCCAGCAGGCAGCCAACTGGCTTTCTCATATGATCTAATATATTCCCAGTCTCGGACACAGGGCATGGGCATCATGGAATGCAGGTAGGCACTATTCTGCTGACCACAAGCCATACGGGTGTCCTTCTTTCAGGGGTGCTTTAAGTCACTATAAAACCCTCCTATAATTCTAGTTGAAAGTTGCAGGCTCTGGGCAAATCAATGCACCCTAACTTGTACCTGGAGGTCTAATCTGGAGCCCAGGGACATCACACATCAGCCCAAAGAACGGCTACTTACCCCTTGGTGCTGAAGACCCTGTCAGGCCAGTACACCTCATGGGGTCGATGTGCTCAGAGGAAGAGTTGGGACTGTAGAAATATAGTCATCTCTGGGCTAGTTTCCACCTGCTGTCAATCTCTGTGGCTGCCCAGAAGGCCGCAAGCCACCTCCACCCCTTCCAGCCTTCCTGTGTTCCTCATTGACGAGAAGCTGAAGAGGTAGGGCCCAAGAGTCCATATTCTCTATGAGTCTCAGCTTGACTCGTAGATAATCGAGGATTAGTGTGTGTCTTTTATTTTAATAGCTATGTTGTAAAGAATAAAATTTAAACTTTATAAAATAAAGACTGGCTGCTTTTTGAAGTATGTTTTTTGAAAAACTGTACAGTGTAACATATATATATATTTATAATTATATATACATTATATATGATTATCATTCATGGATAGAAGGTCATAGTCAGATTAAAAGGCTGTCCTTTGCAAGCAAATCTGGAGCTGGAAATACAGCTGAAGTGTAGATCATTGCCTAGCATGCATGACGCCGTAGGGTCAGTCCCCAGCATCATAAACAAGCATGAGTAGATTGAAAACAGATCACAAATAGTAATGATTTACCTTAACACGAATTTCCCTGGGTCACTTCGAGTTTCCGTTTACAACAATTCCCCTGATGTGTGGCTTTTCAGGACCACTTCTGGAATGTTAAGCATGGTCACCTGAATCCTTGAAGGTGTTTGGAATTTCATGGTAGAGAATTTGCCCGAGGAGTTCATCTACCAAATCTTCCTGCCCCGAGGGTCCTGTCTTGTGAAGCTGTGTTAGCTCTAGGAAAACTCTGGTATCTGTGATTGGGCCTATGTGGTAACACCTTCCTTCAGGCTGAGAGCCCTGGGCTTATCTCTGGGATCGATCCTAAACGTCCAAGGATGTCAGAGGATGTTTTCTGACTGCAATCTTTCTTTCCTCAATCTCTCTTCCCCTTCCGCTCTTGATCCATCTATGCCAGCTTCCCTTCCTCTCTCCTTCCCTACCCCCTTCCTTCCTTGACAGGATCTAGATATGTAGCCCAGACTGTCCTCCAACTCATAATCCTCCTGCCTTCACCTCCAAGTGCTAGAATGACAGATTTGTGTTTGAGTCAGCCTTTCTTCTAAACCCTCAGCTCAAGCTTATGCTTCTGCCCTCCACGAAGCTTTCCTGTACAGTCTCTGATCTCATGCCTTGCAGGACAAACTCAGTAAACCCACCAAACAAGGGTGCAGGAGTGGACTTTGTTCTTCCAAGCTGGTGGATCCCCTTAACTGACGCTGACTATATGACCATCCAGTTGGGCTTTTATTGGGGTCCAGTTCCATAGCACTGTTTGCAGTCCAGGGCTGGTCCTCGGCCTGCTTGTCTGGAGTCTAATTCCTGCTTACTGATATGAATGAGATTTAGCGCTCCGTGTTGTTTATTGGCATTCTGTTTCAGACCTAACAGACACTCTGGATTATCTTACTATGACCCACCCTCGTGACAGCAGAGCCTGCTTTGTAGCTCTGCAGTGACCGGGTGAGAGTTGGCTTCACAACCATCCCCGAAAGGCTCTAGCAGGCCTGAGTGTGGCAAACATGACACCAACAGTTTTTGCCTTACCCTTCTCCCCCATTACCTCTACCTTGCTAAATTGTTAACCCTAAGTCTAGTCTCTTATTTGGCCACGGTCTTCTCCTATGGCGGACTAACAACATCCAGCTATCAAAAGTCCCCCTTTGACTATCATGATTCACATGCCCAATCAAAACCAACCAGCTCATTGTAACTTAGCATTTCCCCTTTTTCCTTTATAAGCTGCCATTTGCCTATGGGCCGTGTCTGTTTCCTCTCTATCCAGAGGCAGTCCTTTGTCCTTCTGGGTCAAATACCTCTTCCCCCTCCCCTTGGTCCTTTTCTTCCACCTTCTCTCTCCTGTTCTTGTCTCATTCCTTACCTTTTATCTCTCTGAGGCAAATAACTCTTTTTTTTCTGAGACCTTAGTCTTGGGGTGCTTTGTGCTCCATGCCACTGTCCTTTTAATCCCTGTGGGACTCTCCCTGAGACAATGGAAGCTTATAACCAGCTCCCTGGAGTCAAGGACTTATTTTATCCTTTGGTCTCAAAGGCCAAGTCTTGAAGTGCTTGGCTCATGGTCGGGCAATATTTACCATTGGATTTCCCCTTCTTTATTACTCCAATAAATCTGACTGCCTAAGGACCACAATTTGGAATTTTGAATCAATCATTCTTTCTCTCTCTTTCTTTGTGTGTCTCTCTCTGTCTCTCTGTCTCTGTCTCTGTCTCTCTGGGGGTTTTTTGTTTGTTTGTTTGTTTGTTTGTTTGTTTGTTTTTTTAAAGACAGGGTTTCTCTGTGAATCTCTGGCTGTAACTTGCTCTATAAACCAGGCCGGCCTCAAACTCAGAGAGCTCCACCTGCCTCTGCCTCCCCAGTGCTGGGATTAAAGGCATCCACCACCATCACGTGGATTCTGAAACTCTTAAGATATTAAATAGATATTAAGTGACTGAAAAGACATAAAAAGAAGACATTTGCAAAAGATGTATGTAAAGAGGGATTTGTACTTCTGTGACAAGAACACTCAAATTTCACCAGTAAGGAAACAAACAACCTATTAAAAAGTGGACAAGCTCTAAATAGACAGCTCACCAAAGAAGGTGTACAGAGAGAATGACCATATAGAAAGATGCTTTACATCATATGTCATCAGAGAACTGCAAATTAAAGTGAGGTACCACTGCTCCTGTGTTCCAGTCCCGGACACTGATGCTATGGAGTGTTGACAAGGATGTGGAGCAACAGGAAGGCTTTTTCATTGCTGCTAGGAATGCTCAGGGCGTGGCCACCTCGGAAGAGTTTGGCTTGTTTTTTTAAAAGCTAAATATAATCTTAACTTGTGTTTAGCCCTTACTCTCTAAGTTATTTATTCAATTAAGTTGAAAATTGTATTTACATAGAAATCTGCACACCTGCTTTATCCACAAATGACTAAAACTTGGAAATTACTGAAATGCCCTTTGGTAGAAAACTTGCTGAGCAAACGGCAGTGCATCTGGACACTGTTTTACTCTTCGGTGGTTTTACAAAAGAAAGAAAGGAGCTTTCTCAGGACATATGCATAGCAACACATACCACGAAGTACAGGAAGCTGATTGAAAAAGCCACGGACTGTGTCATTCTAGACATGTGATTTTGTGGAAAAGGTAACTAACTCCACAGAGATAATAAGAAGCAGATCAGTGCTTTAGGGGTCTTTGGGGAGAGGAAGGCATGCCCAGGTAAAACTGCACAACACTGTGGTAGAGACCTGACCTTAGGCATCTGCCAGGACCTGTGGGAACAGCCAGGCTGCGGGAGGGGGCACTCATCCTCTAACCCAGTGTCTGGGAGACTGAGGTGGGAGCATTACTGTGAGTTAAGGCTAGCCAGGATTACAGAGTGAGTTCCAGGCCAGCCTGGGTTACAAGGTGAGGAGGTCTATTTAGAAAACCAAACCAATAGATCTTTGGAACAAAGAGTGAACCCTGACATAAATTAAGGAATTCTATTTTTTATAATATAGCAACCCTGGTTGATCCGATGTAGCAATGCACCATGAGAACAAGATAAACAGTGGAAAGGCCTGTGCTGGAGCAGCCGGAAGGTTGTGAAAATCAGCCCTGTGAGGTCAATGTTTCCGCAAAGCCGAACCTGTTGTTAAAAAACAAAGCGACACAAAACTTACTAATTAACAGAAAATCATTAAAATCAGGGTTGTTTTTAATATTTTACATTTTTTATTTGAAACAGGGTTTGATGTACCCCAGGCTAGCTTCAAACTTGCTGAATAGATTGGCATTTTTATCCACATATTTCCACTTCCCAAAAGCTATGATTACAGGTGTGCACCACCACATCTGAATATGTGTGCTGGACATGGAACACAGCTTCACGTGTGCTAGTCAAGGTCTCTACCAACTGGGCTACAGCCTCAGACCCCGTCTTGGCCATGAACGGCTTATATTTGTTGTAGAGCTCTCGGTTATACTAAACCCTTCTTTGTCCTTGTCACTAAAGGTAGGACCCTGCCCTCTCAAAAAAGTCAGCATCTCAATTGAAGCTAGTGATGTCAATCTGTAATAGCAGTTACTCAGAGGCAGGAAGATTACTGTGAGTTCGAGGCCAGCAAACATTAACTATATAGAGAGTTCCTGGCAAGTTGATGCTATATAGAATGAAACCCTGCTCAAAAACCAAAGTAAAATAAATAGATGGATGGATAGATAGATAGATAGATAATCAAAAGATTATAAGAGATATAGCTAAGAAGCAAAATATTCACCTGATATGCTAGAGGCTTTAGAAATCAGCTCCCAGCACAAAAATAAAAAATAAATAAACAAAACCCAGACTTCCTCCTGGTTCTTCAAGGGGTTAGTGGGTCTTTTCCCTTTGGTAGGTCTGTCTGGACTGGAACTCTCACCTCTTCCTTCCTAAGAAGTTGTAATATCTAGTTTTCTGTCACCTTGACACAAGCTAGAGTTATGGAGAAGAGGAAGCCTCAACTGAGATGACTCCATAAGATCCAGCTGTTAAGACATATTATTAATTAGTGGTCAATGGAAGAGGGCTCACCCCATTGTGGGTGGGGCCATCCCCGGACTGGGGGTCTTGAGTTCTATAAGAGAGCAGGTCAAGTAAGCCATGAGGAGCAAGCCAGTAAGCAGCACCCCTCCGTTGCCTCTGCATCAGATCTGCCTCCAGGTTCCTGCCCTGTTGAGTTCCTGCCCTGACTTCCTTCAGTGATTAAGTCTTCAGTGACTAAGACATGAGCCTAATTAACCCTTTCCTCCCCAAGTTGCTTTTGATTGTGGTGTTTCATTATAGTAGCATTAATCCAGACAGAAGTAAATATCATTTTAGAATGATTGAACTATATCTAGAAGCTATACCATGTTGTTTTTCTATGTTTTGAAGCATTTTCTGTTTATAAAAACAATACATACACATTTCAAAAAATTTTAAGTGTAGGGGAAAAAATTAGAAAATAATTACATTTTATAAGATATTTTATCATATTTCTTCTTTTGAATATTTTCCACATGAATAGATGTTTATTTCCTACTTTTCAACAAAGATTATCCCAGAATAGTGTTTCAGCATTGATATAAATATATTTATCTATATAATTCTTCTTTCATGTGTGAGAGACAGTAGGGATTGAACCCAGGGTCCTGTGCATGCTACACAGATACTCTGCCCCCAAATTACATCTCAGCCCCACAAATATTTATAAACCTCAAGTCAAACTTAGACCGTTTCATTGTTCTCTTTCTTTCTTTCACTTATATCTGACGTTTTAATATGTATTGCTAACTTCTTACATTGAGCTGACCCTGGGTGAACTTCTTACACATATAGATTTCCTGCATTTAGGGGTTTGCCATTGACTAGGATTCCCAAGGGAGTTCCTGAGTCAAAGGCTATGAAGAATTAAGAACGTCTGGGGACCCACCCCCTCCCTTGCCCTTTGGAAGTGAACTCCTTTGTATGCGAGGAATCACTCAGGGTGCCTCAGTCACTGGGAATTCTGTGGGAACGACAACTATGGAAAATATTCAGAGCAGGAATCCAAGGCACAAGTACAAGCTGCATAGGGACCTGAGGGATCAACGAGCTAAGCTGCACCGGCTGCATTCGAGATGGTTCGCGTGTGTGGCGGTCCCAGAAGCTCTTTCCAGGGGCTGGACATTAAAAGTGTTCTACTTTCATTTCCTGCTTCCACGACCAACTCCGCTTCACTCGTGGTTTGAGCTCATTCTCCCTGTCGGAGGAATCGCATGGGCTCACACCTGTGTGAAATCAGTTCTATTTCACCAGTCCCTTGCCCAGACCCGTATTTGGCTATGTGCCCTTTTCTGCCTCGGTTCTCTATGGAGTTAAAAGAATTTAACATGGAGCTCTTATGTTGAAATATGATAATCTGCTAATAGTTTCTTGAAATACTTAACCGCGAATGCCATGGGCACTAAATGCTGCATCCCAGCTAATGGGTCAGATTCCCAGATGATGGCCACTGGGACTCATTAGTTTCTCCACACACACTGAAAGAAATCATAGCAGTGCCATTTACAATAGCCATAGGCAGAAATAACCAAGATATCCACCAGAGGATAAGAGGATGAGTGGACATTCAAATTATGGCAGAGAGACAGGAGGGGGAGGGGGAGGGGAGGGGGGAAGGGAGGGGGAGAAGGAGAAGGAGAAGAAGGAGGAGGAGGAGGAGGAGGAGGAGGAGGAGGAGGAGGGGAGGAGGAGGAGAAGAAGAGCTTTACTCAATAGCAGACAGGAATGAGGTGCTGCTCCCTATATACTCTAGACAAACACTGCGCTTAGTGAAGGAAGTACATACACAATGAGTCGGTGCATACAGTTGCATTACAGGTAAATCCACAAAGCCAGGAAGCAGTTGGGTTAATGCTGGGGCTTGAGATAGGTGAACAGGAAGGGATTCCTTGCTGGGCACTACATTTCTTTCTTTCTTTTTTTTTTTTTTCCTTAGCTGAGGACCGAACCCAGGGCCTCACGCTTGCTAGGCAAGCGCTCTACCACTGAGCTAAATCCCCAACCCCTACATTTCTTTTCAGAATGATAACAATGTTTTGGAATCAGAGATGGTGATTGGTCATTCCCGTGGTGTACTAAATATTGCTAAATTGTTCACTTCAGCATGAGTCATTGTTTCCTTTTAGATGTATTTATTTTATATCTTATGAGCCTTTTGCCTGCATGTATGTGTTTGCCTGGAACTGGAGTTACAGATAGTTGTGAGCCACTGTGTAGATGCTAGGAAGCAAACCTGGGGTCCTCTGGAAGAGCAGCCAGGGCTCTTAACCACTAAGCCATCTCTCTAGCCCCAGGATGGATAAGCTATGCTATATAGATGTTACCGTAATTTAAAAGAAAAGGCACAGAAAAATGTTTCTGTATCCCACCCCACACACACCCTAATGACAAATAGACGTTGACCTTCTTTAAAAAATTCTTAGAAATGTTATAGGTCCAATTGGTCTCTGGTTTTTCTAAGGTTCCAACAAATGTTTACCAAAGGTTCTTCCAGGCGCCAGATGCTGTTCCAGGTGCCTGGGAACATTGGAACATTCTGCCTGGGTGGAGTCTAGGGAAAGCCTTACCTACCCACTTCTCACCCAGCAGGTTAGATTCATCCCCTTGGCAAAGTGCCTGGAAGAACAGCATAGCTGCTCACATGTTTGCTGTGTGCCTCCTGGCCTAGTCTTGAGGGCTTGCTGTCATTGTGAGCATTTAGGCAAAATCTGGATCTCTGAGCTGGTTACATCAGAAAGTTGGAGGATGGGTGAGGTCAGGGAATAGAGTATTTAGGGCCAGGTTATATAGAGTATAGGACTTTGGGATGAGAGGGAGGCTTAAAGAATGTGTAGTTTTAATATTTACTTATATACAGCATCTCACTATGTAGTTTGGCTAGCCTGGAATGTTGTATGTAGACCAGACCGGACTTGAACTCACAGAAGGGATAAAAAGTTATCTGAGTGTGGAAGTACATACTATATCTAACTGCTTTCTACTTTCTGGGTTGAGATTTCAGGTATGTTTGATGACCCTTGAATAATTTTTAATCTGTTTTTTAATTAGGTAAGGTCTCTCTACCTAGCCCTGGCTGTTCTGGAACTCATTATGTGGACCACACTGGCCTTGAACTCACAGAGATCCCCTTGTCTCTGCCTTCCAAGTGCTGGGATTAAAGGTATGCACCACCACCACCTAGTCCTTCTTTGTTTTTCTTTAGATTTAACTTTTCTCTGAAAATACTGGGAATTGATCTGAGAACCTCCCTCATTCTAGGCAAGTTGCTTTGTCACCAAATAACACCCCAGCCAATTCTCAACCTTTTAATTCCTTACGTGCAATGAGAGGTTGATGAAATTTGCCTGTAGTGAACAATGAAATCTGGCCGCTTGGATGGATGCATCAAATTTGTTCAGTGGAACAAGTCAGGCACAGAAAAATGAAACTGCAAACACTCAGATGTATGTGGAGTCTAAAAACGCTGCTCTTGGGGCTGGTGTGTAACTCGGGATACAGGATTTGTTTGGCAAGGTTAAAGCTCTGAGCTTGATCTCCAATCATGCAAAAATAATCAAATTGTTAAGTAAATCAAATTGAAGTTTTATCTTGTAGAAGTTGGCTATAGACTGGTGTTTACCAGAGACTGGGGAGAGAAAAGAGGAGGAAGGATGAGGAAAGATAAGAAAAGCTTAGTCAGCATTACGATAAGAGACGTTTGATGTTCTAGAGCATAGTAGGGTGACTGTAGTTAATCATATTGTCCATTTAAAGGTAACGAGATTCCACTTATACCCCATAGAAGGTAGAGCCTGGAGGGATGGACATTCTTAATGTTCTCATGCATTTGTCATTGTGTAATTATAGAGCTATTGCGAGCTGTCATGTTGTACACCATAAAATACGTGCAATTGTCATGTGTTGAGTAAAACCAAAACAAAAATGTTAAATGTCTGTGTTCCCACAGCATGGATAATGGACGTACAAGAGCCAGACGGAAAGCAGGAAAGTAGTGCCTAGCTCTTTTCTTGTTTGTGTAGGTGTGTGTATCTATGTGAGGCATGTGTTCGGTGCCTATGGAGGTCAGAGGAAGGCCCAGAATCTGCTGGAGTTATAGGTGGTTATGAGACTCCCAATCTGAGTGCTGAGAACTGAACTCCAGTCATCTGCGAGAACAGCAATTACTCAGCTGCTAGGCTGTCTCACCAGCCCCGCTTAGCCTCTTAATAAATGACTGTTTTTCTGTGTGCATGATACACAGCATGGGTTGAAATCTGTATTATTGTGGAGTGGCTAAATAATATACACATTAACTCACATACTTTTTGTGGTGAGAAGACGGAATCTGTTCCCCAACCATTTTCAAATCCGAAAACACACTGTTATTAACTATAGTCACCAGATTGCAAATATTATGAACTTAATCTCCTATCTAAGGGAAATTTTGTGTACTTTGATTAACTTCAACCCATTTCTGTCAGCCCCTGATGGCCACCATTTTCTCTGGTGCCATGCTGTTTTCTCTCTTTAAAATTATTTTATTATTTTACTTGTTATATTAAACACACATTCACACACACATATACACACACTCTCACATATATACTCTCACACACACATAATCTCACATACGCACACACTTACAGAGGCATACATACACACTCACATACACACACACTCATACACACACACATACACACATACTCACACACTCTCATAATACACTCACACATACACACACATAGACACATACAGTCACTCAAGCATATACACATGCATGCTCACACATGCATGCATGCACATGCACCCTCACTCACAAACATTCACAAATGCACATGCATACCCTCACACATATACACACATAAACACACACATATACACACATACACATGTGAACTCACACACTCACACACGCTCACAAATGCACAAGTTTACACACACACACACACACACACACACACATCATTTATTCAGGTTGAGAGAAGAAAGCTTATAGTAGTTGGTTCTCTCCTATCCCCACTTGGTGTCAGAGACCACATTCAGCCCAGCAGGCTCTCAGTACGTGCTGTCTCACTGCTCCTTTCCACCGTGTTTGGAGTCAGGATCTCACACTGCAGCTCAGACAGGGCTCATACTTGTGTCAGTCCTCCTGACTCAGATTTCCAAATGCTGGGATTTCGAGTGTGAGCTCAGCCTCTCTTCTTTTACTAATTCAACTTGTTAAGATATCACGAATGAGAGAGACCATGCAGCATTTGTGTTTCCATGCCTGTCTTGTTTTCATTAACAAAATGTCCTCCAGGTTCATTCATTTGTCCCAGATGGCAGGATACTGTCCTTTTAAGCTGAATAATATTCCTTTGTGTGTGTGTGTGTGTGTGTGTGTGTGTGTGTGTGTGTGTGTGTACAAGATCTGTGTGTGCATGCAATTGTGTATCACATTCACTATATCTCTATCCGTTGTAGACATCTAGGTTGAGTTCACGTCTTGGATATTGTGAGGGTGATGAAATGAATTGGGAATTCTGGTCCTTCTTCTCTTTTCCACATGATACTGTTTTTCCTTTGGCTGTGCACCCACTGGTGGGATTGCCTGGCCATGCAGCCGTTCTTCAGAGCTGTTGAATCATCCTGCAGTTGAAGTTACAGGCCCTTGTGAGCCACCTGACATGGATGAGGGGAACTAAACTCTGATGCTCTACGGAAGCAGCTCATGCTGTCAATCAGGGAAGCCCCTAATTTCAGTTGTTTTTGAGAAACCTCTGCGCTGTTTTCCATAACAATGGTGCTACTCTGCGTTCCTGCCCACAGTGCACAAGGGTTCTCCTTTCTCCTATCAATAGCCACACCAGTTGCCCTTCATTGCTTGATGATGCCAACTCTGACCACGTGGAGGCTTTCATTTGAAGTCCTCCAATGGTCAGCCATACTACGTGTTCTCTTCAGACACATTTGCCATCCTCATGTCTTCTAAAAAGAAAAAAAAGAAAGAAAAATCTACTCAGACCTGTTGTTCATTCTTTTAAAGAATAGTCTTGAGAGAAAGAGAGGATTGCAGCTTAAAGTTGGGGGAAGATACTTAAAAGGTAAAATGGAAAGGAGCTCACAATTAGTTTCCCATTTAAAAAGCTAACAAATACTTTAACTGTCGCGGGATCTCAACAGGCCACTGCTGCCATGCCAGTTGGTAATTAGTAAAAAAGACTTTTCTTTAATCCTTTTCTGATACACACACCTTGATTATTTCTTCATGTGACCACAGTATTTAATGAAAAGTAAGTAAAAAGACAGATTAATCTTCTCAGCATGATTGGTTGAATATAGAGGTTTGAATAATAACCCTCAGAGGTCCTTGTTGCCGTAGGTGTGGCCTGGTTGGAGGAAGTGTGTCACTGTGGGGGTGAGTTTTGAGGTCTCATAAATACACTCATGCTACATCTAGTGTGGAAGAGAGCATCCTCCTTGCTGCCTTCAGATCAAGACTAGAACCGTCAGCTCCTTCTCCAGCACTGCGTCATGCTTTCTGCCATGACAATAAATGGACCAAACCTCTGAAATTGTGAACCAGCCCCAATGAAATCCTTTCTTTGTAAGAGTTGCTGTGACCCCCATGGCCCTCACTTCACAGCCGTAGAAATCCTAAGACAGTTGAGTTTGTTTATTTTATTATTGATAGCTGGAGGGCATAAGGCATTCATTTGGTGGACGAGTTTGCTATTTAAAGAGCTGCTATAGGCAGAGGTAGGGCTGAGGGAAGCAAGCACCTCCTGGTGTTGTCTCAATGCTGACTAACTCTGGGCCTTCACTTTGGGGGAGGGCACAGTGCAGGACCAATCCAACCCAAGCTCACATCGCCACGCCTCCCTGCCGTGACAGACTATATCTCTTTAAAACTCAATGAAGTGAAGTGAAATCTTCTCTCCTTTGGAAACTGAAATAAAGTTGTTGTAAAGTTTGTGTGCCCTACAACTTCCAAATTCTGGTGAATTGTATTTTATAGGATTCTCATTAAAATGGTAAATGTATGGTGTATCTGTAACTTGTGCACCCCTCCTGACAGGCTAAAAGATCTGTTTGGGTGAGATATTTATAAAAATTAAATATTCTGCTTGTAATTTTGCATGGCTAATATTTTAATGGCTTTTTCCAAAGACTGCCTTCTACCTCTGTGCTTCAAGCTGTCATTCTTTCCTGCTTGTATACCGTCTGTTGAAACACTACAGGGCACGTTCTTCTTTCAATGTGACCTCTGGCCTGTACCTTCTGGTCAGAACGGCAGGCGGTTGGCATACCAATCTACGCCCACCGGTAGGTGCATTAAGCAGTAACCTGGCTGTGCAGGTGTCAACAGCACACAACATAAACATATCCAAGTAAACCCCAACTTAATTTATGTCCAAGTACAAAATGCCAGCGCCCCTGTGATGACACAGTCTGCAAGGGAGAGGGTATCGGATGGAGGGCAGGCAAATAGAAAGGGTCTTAAGCTAAATCTCACTTCTTTTCTGCTAGGTCTATGTTGATAGATATTTCTAAGTTTGTTCACAAAGAGGGTATCCCATCCATGATGCTGTCTTCTCCTCCCAAGGTCTTGATGACACAGTATGCTATCGCCTTGTGGATTTGTACAGAGCAGAGCAGCCTGGGAGAGGTGGTTATCACTACTCCTGAGTTCCCAGGGCATCTTGGGCTTAATAACTCTATCTCTTTTTCTGCGAACTCTTGGTTTGTTTTGTTGGCTCTTTTTCAGAGCACGAACTGTCCTTTTCTTATTGATTGCTAGGTACATTTCACATACTGGCAGATTAGTCTTGTTATCTCAAAAAGCCTTGCAAGTCTCCTTTTCTCCCTTTTGCCATTGAACTTGATGGGCTCCTGGGAAATGAGAGCAGATAAATTGTGTTACTTGCAGCTGGGAAGAAGATCCGCTGGGAGGACTTCCAAAGTAGTGCTCTCCTTAATGAAAGCGTTGGGATCAGCTGGGGAGTTGGTGCGTATTCTCATAGGAAAGCATAAGGAGTGCGTGGGAGGGCGTTTCTGAGCATGCTCAATCCCAGACATGTGGCACATTTCAAAAGGGACAGATCGAAAACCCAAAGGCTTTGTGGTAGAGGATTTAACATTATACTGAGCAAAGTTTACTCTAGGAGATCTGAAAGAATGTGTCAGGGAGACTCAGTGACCCTGGTTTATTCCTTTTAAGTTTTTCCGAAGAATTTTTACCTAGAACACAAAAAGGAACAACTTGGAAGACTCATTAACAGTATTTAAACGAGGTAGGCGCTTTCTCTGTTATGCATGTAATCATTTGTCCCTAAAGTGTCTAGCCCCTGCCTCACTTCAGGGAAAGATTATATATATGAAATATATTACTTTTGAGGTTTCGTAGTAGGAAAAAAGGGGTTTTCCCTACTTCAGACTGTAAATAAACTCTTCCATGTTTTCTAATGAACTAGTATTTCGTATTATTATACTAAACATTTCATATTTTATCTCTGAATCTTTGATCCATGGGATTGGAAAGCTTCTAAACAGTGTAATTTATTTGAAGATTTTTAGGGCCTTAGGAAAATGGAATTATTCAAAGAAAGGCACTTGTTCTTAAGCCACAGCTTTAAGAGAAAAATGAATGTCTAATTAGAGTATAAGACACGCAGGCAAAGACACCACGACTAAACCCATTACGTCATATGCGAATCTAAAAAGTTAACTTAAGACCTAATTTTCAGTTTTCAATAAGCTAATATTTGCTGGACACCTATTGAGTGCTGAACCACGAAACATCTCTGTGTGGAAAAACACAAGCCTGAAAACGAACTAGTTGCAGATAAAGACGGGTCCACTCTTAGAAACAGAAGTAAAAATTAACCGGGTGCTCAGTACAACCCAGAATAAAAATGCCCTCGTCTCCCAGACGCCTTGATATTTACAGCCCTGCAGAGAGCTGTTCTGCCTTCTCAGCTGGGGCCACACAGCTTCTGGGGAGGAACTCGCTCTTCTGCGCATGAGCAGACTTCCTTTATAACACAGGTACTTATTTTCCAAGAAAAGATCAAATGCTCTTCTGGGCTGGAAACACCCACTAGGCCCTGGTGTTCAAGGGCTTTTCTGCTCGCATTCCAGACATGTCCTAACCCAACCTCGCCCAGAGAACTTGCCATGAATTTCAATGCAATCCGCCAGTTGCTCTAGGGTTAAGAGAATGTACCAAGTAGGGGCTGGTAGGGGAAGATACAAAGTGGAAGGTAGGAGAATGAGCAAGCCCGGGTCTAACTGAGTCCACGACACTGCAGGGGATGGACTTAATATCAGACCATAGCGGGATCTTTGCTAGAAGTAGACCTCAGGGACTCTGCCTATCAACATGTGGGTAACTGAAGTGTTGCAATGGTCATTTGCTTGGGACTCTTTTCATTGACTGTGTATCAAAATACCGTGCCGTACATCTGATACTTACATAAAGATGTGAAGTCCCGAAACCTTATCACAATGATTCTGTAATAGTTATTATGCAATACTTGGGGTGACACTTTGACTTGAATTAATATTCCCTCAATATCCGTCATTAACAAGAGTTCACTGCTTGCCAGTCAGAGATGTGGGTCATTGCCCGCTCTCTGCGACTTAGCAGAGGTGTTTGAACGGATTTAGGACCTACAACTGATTTGCTACCAAAGATAAATGATGCCTCTGAAACAAGATCAGGAGCTAAAGAACCGGTGTGAGATCCAAAAGGTACCTTTTAGGTCTTTGGGCTTAAGTTCTTATTTTAAAGATTGCTGCTCAGGCCCAGAGAATCCTGAACTTAATGACACGGTACTCTTGTTTTATCTTATCATCACACCCGTAAGTGAAAAGGCTTCTGAGCCCTCTCTCTTAATTATATTTAACTCGCATGGTTGCTACTTAGTTTATTTATTTTTTTTAATGTGTGTGTGTGTTTAAAAGCAGGAGGGATACTCTGGTTTCTCTTCAGATCATATAAATCTTTCGCCTTTTACTAAAAGCGGGAGGGATTGGCTAATATTCTAAGTCTATGTGCAGGAGGACAGCCACCACTAACTGGAAGCCATATCATCAGGGTAAAGGTTGGAGTCGGTGCCAGACACCACAGCCCATCGGGGTTCACCACTCAGGATGTGCGACTGTGGCCTGATCGCCTGACTTTTCTGAGCCTCGGTAACAGTTATCTCGTAGAAGACTAAAGAATATCATGGAGAACTGGTGAGATGGTTCTGCACATGAAGGTGCTTGCAGCAAAGCCTGAGGGCCCAAGTTCAATGACAGGAGTGCATATGATAGAAATGTCTCTCTCTCTCACACACACACACACACACACACACACGCATTATATATATATAATATATATACAATATGTAATATAGAATATATTATATATGCATAGGTGTATGTATATGTATGAGCTTTAAAGTTATACCATGCAAGGTAAATCTGTTGGGATGATGAGGCATGGTTATATGTAGTTATCAGGAACTATTTGTATATTACAATTGTGAAAATACTCTGTATATTTTTGTAGTATATAATACCTTTCAGATGCCATACACATTCCCCAGGCTACCAGAGATACTTTATTTTTATGTCATCGTCATCCCTGTAGAGAAAGGAAAGGTTTATTTCTGCTTTCCAAGTTCACAGTGGTAGATACCTTGTCCCAGCAGGGGACTGGAGGAGCTGAATCAGCAGCTCCAACAAAGGAAAAGGAAGCAGAGTTAATTTAGGGGAACCATTTCAGAATAAACAGCTAGATTTACAAGGTGTATCTCCGAGAACGCTTTGATGCCTGCGTTTAGAGAAGTACGGGTATGGAATAATTGATGTCTACATTGGCAGATCAAAGTATTCCAAGCATTGCGGGCTGAGCAGTGAAACCCTTCTCACTTTTCCTACATCCAGTGTGCATATTTTGTAACCATAATAATAATTTGTCCCTGCACGGGTCCTTTCATCTGGGGAGGAGCTCCGAGCACTTTGAAGATGTTAATAAGAAAAAGACCTGCTAATTAAAGTCGCTTAAAAAAACGAAAAGTCTCCAGGTCGGCAGGAGGGCGTGGGTGAGGACAAGGAGGTGAATAGGGACAAAGTAAAATGACTTCTCCATATGAACCCTGGGACTTTGTACCCAGCGGCTGGGAGGTGGTGACCCAGAGGTTTGCTGCTGTTCTTGCCTGTCATTTCTTTAATGTGCTGTTGGATTTCGTGCAGCAATAAAGTGGCTTTCTCCGGACAATCACAACAGACGTTAACAGAATAATTCAAAGTCTGTGGTTCTCTTGACTTGAAGAGCACACACTGACCCGGAAGCTTTTTGTAGAAAACAAAGAGGAGAGCTATGTTGGACATTTGCAGTGAGTTTTAACATCATCTGGCCAAATTGTAGAGTAAACCCAGAAAGGCAAGCTTAGAAGGACAATGACTTTCCAGCTCTTTTTGAAATTATTACAATTAGGGTTCTTTTGTTTGTTTGTTTTCTTTTAATCTGGGCTGTTGTGTTTTTGAGACAGGATCTCACTAAGTAGCCCAGGCTAGGCTCCAATCTAAGGTTCTTCATCCTTAGCCTCCTGAGGGCTGGAATGACACTAGATAGTGTTGTTAACAGTTTTGCTTCCAGAGGACCCAAGTTCAATTCCTAGAACCCACAGTGTGCCACACGACTGTCTATAACGCCAGTTCCAGGGAACCCAAACACACATACTGCACAGACATATATGTAAGCAAAGTACCCATGCTCATAAAGTTAAAAAATCAATAAATAAAATGTAGTAAAGGTGGATTTAAAACAACAATAACACCCCCCCCCAAAAAAAATATCTGGTCCTAAGGAGATGCTGAGTGGGTAGAAATGTTCACTATGCAAGCCTGGGGACCCAAGTTCAAATCCCCAGCACCCATGTTAAAGGTCAGACAGGTAGTAGGAGCAATTGGAATTCCAGTGTTCCAACAGGAAAATGGGAGGTAGAAGCAGAGGAGTCCCTGGAAGGTGGAGAGTTCCTGTCTCAAACAAGGTGAAAGGTGAATACACGCTGACCCAGGAGGAAGTTGTCTTCTGACCGCCGATGTGTGCACTGTGGTACTCTCCTACCTACACTCATTCACACGCACAGCTCAGATGCCAGGGCTGTGGTGCGGGCCTATAATTCCAGAGACTCGGGAGACCAAGGCAGGAACGGCAGAGTCTTGTGTGACTTAGCGAGACAGTTTCAACGTTAAAAAAAATTAAAAAGATGTAACTTAGGGTCGAGTGTTTGCCTGGTATACACAGAGCCCCTGGTTTACTCTGCAATAAATAAATAAATAAATATAAACAAATACATTTTTAAAAAGAAAGAAAGGAAGGAAGAAAGAAAGGAAGAAAGGAAGGAAGGAAGAAAACACTACTCATTGACTTGAAGTCTGCATTTGTTGGGCAAGTGACCTAATATCCCAAATTTTTCAACTTCACTGCTTTCTCCTGGAACAAAGTCTCCTTTTTTCAAGAGAAAGCATTTGGCCAATTCAAGCCAGCTCCCTAGGGAATCTCCCCAGGGCACCTTCCAGGGCTTGGCTTTCTAAACTTGGTATATTAATGGGCTGGGACAGTCTCCCTGGCTGACTCTAGAAGCTGTCAGAATCTCACTGGTAACTTCTAGACTTTTCTGGTTTCTCATGAGGCACCAACCCTTTTCAGTTGTAAATCAATTCCCATCAGAATTCAAGCAGACAGCTTCCCTGGCTCTGGATTCCCTTCTGTTCTTTCTCTCTGGCCTGCTAAGTTCTCAGTCGACTGAAACCCTTGTCCCCCTGGAGACGGTCAGAAATAGCAGGCTACCCAGACCAACTTCTTCAATGGTATCATAGCTAGCTAGCGACACCGACCAACTTCTTCCGAGATCATCCTCTCGATTTAATCAGCAGGGCAGGGGTGGGAGGTGGGATCTGTTTCCCACAGTTTGTGTAGGTTGGCTTGCTGCCAGTGTGTTTCAACCGAAAGAAAACAACACTCTAAAATAGAAGGGCAAGAAGAAAACTGTGGATATAATGAGAGCCTGTCTTGCTGAGGTCTGGCCTGGGCTTTTTAACTAGGACTGATTCGAGGCTAGTCTTGGTTACACAGACTTGCCTGCAATTCAGGAGAGGGGAGAATACCCTCTGGTGGTAAAATCTATGTCTGCACCGAGTCTCCTAAATTCCCTTTGTAGGCAAGTTCCCTACCTGAACGTGGACTTGGCTACACATACCTACCTTTGGACACAGACATCTACACACAGCGAAGCTGACTCAGTCTTACCCTTGAATGACACAGAGAGGCACAGCACTAGAAGGCCCACTCCTGCATGAAGGCCTCTTTTGTCCTGGGTTCTTGTGTAATGCATTATGCAGATTCAGATTCTGAAATTTATCATATTGTTTCATTATGGGAAAAGATCTTTATCATGTTTCTGCGTGCCCTTCGTTAATGATGAGTTTTGTCTGTGGCTATGCTGTGTGTTTGTTTCAAGCCCATTTTGTTTTTCAAAAGGATTAGAAGTTTTTGTTTCCTTTTTTTAAAATTCCATTTTAGTTATTATTGTGTGTGCTCATGTGTGTACGAATGGGTGCATGCAAGAATGTGTGCGCACAGGGTTGGGGTTTTAGCTCAGTGGTAGAGCACTTGCCTAGCAAGCGCAAGGCCCTGGGTTCGGTCCCAAGCGCCGAAAAAAAGAAAAAAAAAAAAAAAAAAAAAGAATGTGTGTGCGCTCGCATGTGCGCCCGAGTAAGCATGTGGGTGTGCGGGGTGTCTCTCCTTCTACCATGCAGGTCCAGGGGCTCAAGTTTAGCTTGTCAGACTTGCCAACAAGCACCTTTATCCACTGAGCATCTCCCCAGTCCTGATGTGAGATTTGTTTGATGTTCCTGGTATGGTTCCCTTCTGCTTTGTGCTTTAACATTCAGATCACATCCGTAGCCAGGCTCTTCAGTTTCCCCATCAGTGTTGCTCTGCAGGTCTCAGGCTGATCAGCTGCATGGAACATGATCAAAACAGATTCTCAGGCTGTGCACTGAGGAGGCCAGGATGCAGTGTTCCCTGGAAGTCAGGGTTCCTGTGGGTGCTCATCACGTGCCTTCCTGAGGTTGCGCCTTTGGCTTTTCCTTTTGGGAATAATGCCAGAAAGGTCACTGTTTCCACTTTGGAATATTCCTTTTCGTCCTTGCTTTGTGAGAACTCTGCTAAAAGCCGTTTCCCTTGACCGTTTGTTCTAAGCCAGAGATAGCCTCTGAAGTTGGGAGAGCTTAATCAAGCCAGGGCCCCTGCTTGACACCTGGGATGATTGGCTGCCCTTGGCACTTATCATTAAAAAGTCAAATGTCCTTAGCCAGATGGAGGCCTTGGGCCGGTACCTTAAACAGGGATTTGCTCCTTGCAGGGATGCTCAATGGCCACCTTGCAGGGTGAGCAGCCTTCCTGGCTTGTCAGATGCTACGGTCAGATGTTTCATTGTTAAGTGCAGGACCTGAAGCAAAACAGGTCATTTCTTCACAGCAGTGTGGGTTTAGGACCACACAAACCAGTCCTCTCATTCTCCTTGGTTAGTTACTCTTCTTTTCCTTCTATCTGCCAAGTGCCATTCCTGATGTTTCATAGTGAAATCTACGATCCTCAAAAAAATTAATTACACTTTATGACAGTTTTCTCAGCTTGTGGGTTGGACCCTTTAGGGGTTAGAATGACCCTTTCACAAGGTCACCTAAGACTGTCAGAAAACACACATCTACATTCTGATTCATAACAGTAGCAAAATTACTGTTTAGCAACGAAATATAAGTTTATGGTTGGGGGGTTAACCTCATTTGAAAAGTGTTAGCCATGGAAACCTTCTCACGCAAGCTTAAAAATGATGCAGACATTAATTGAGACAGGCAGGCCTCTACTGCTCTCCCATAACTCAGCCTTGTTGTACGCATATGCTATGCAAGGCTGGGAGGGAGGAGCTGCAGGGAAGGGCAGATGTTCCCAGCCCAATTACCAGTGTGTGGGTGTAAGAGACCAAAGAACAAAGGAGGGTGGTGGGCGGGGACAGCTGGGAGAGGCTTAACTCAGGAAGTGGGGTGTGGAGATAGCAGAAGAATCAAAAATGAAAGCCTGAGAATCGCCCTTCCAAGCTGACGCTCCAGGATGCCTGTGTGGAAGTTGTACGAACTGCTCTCCTCAAAACTGTATTTCGGATTACCTGATCAGTTTAAAGAGGCCACGAGCACACAGCTCATGTCTCTGTGTTGCTGCTTTTCACAGGTTGTAGGCACAGTGCACACAGCCTTCCAGACAGAGGAGAAGTTCTCCTATCCATTCCCTCTGCCTAACTCAGGCCTGGGTTTCTAAAGCATTGCTCAACCGCCATACTTAATAGTTAGGGTGCAAAGTATTAGTGCATTGGCAAAGTCTGTGGGCCTACTCCACCCTTCCTTCTATTGAATCTGGCACTGGGTGGGTCAGTCTTAGAAATATGAATGAGGAAGCCATCCTTCACTCCTATAAATAAATGCTGGCCCAGATAACTTGGAGCACCAGCCTCATGGTTATTTTTCTCACAAACACATGAACGTATCTATATGAAATGACTGGAGATGATTCCTTGTCAAGGCGGCCGGCAAGCTCAGCAGTTAAGAGCAACTGCTGCTCTTTCAGAGGACCTGGGTTCGATTCCTAGCACCCACATGGGAGCTCACAACCATCTATAACTACTTCTGGGGGATCCAACACCCTCTTCTGACTTCTGTGAGCACCAGGCATGAACATGATACACATACATACATAGAGACAAAATATTCATACACATGACTGTGCAGTAGTGGCCCACGCCTCTAATACCAACACTCAGGAGGCAGAAGCAGGCAGATCTCTGTGAGTTCTAGGCCAGCCTGGTCTACAGTGTGACTTCCAGAATAGTCAGAGTTACACAAAGAAACCCAGTCTTGAAAAAACAAAAGACCAATATATTCATTCATACACTTAAAAATGAAGTAAATAAGTCTAGAAATCTCTAAACAAACAAACAAACAAAAAAAACCCAAAACAAAACAAAAGAAGAGCTTCCTGGTTGCTGCCACTGCGGAGAGCCCGTGGGCAGCAACCCGAGAGCGAACTTGAGCCTCGGGACCACAGGTAAGACCAACTTATCTGCTGCAAGTGACTTGCCTGGTGAAATCGGGACAAACAGAGGCAGAATTCCTCTAGGACCGGGCACGTCCTGTGTTTACCGGAAGTCCCTCACCCGCGGATCCCGGCCTGCAGCAGCTCTCTGCTCCCAGAACCCGTGGGAGAGAGACCTCACCGCCTGGTCAGGTGGGCACTCCTGAGGCTGCAGAGCGGAAGAGACCACCAACACTGCCCACCCCTGCCCACATCCCTGGCCCAAGAGGAAACTGTATAAGGCCTCTGGGCTCCCGTGGGAGAGGGCCCAGGAGTGGCAGGACCCCTGCCTGAGACACCGCCGGAACCTGAAGGAAACAGACCGAATAAACAGTTCTCTGCACCCAAATCCCGTGGGAGGGAGAGCTAAACCTTCAGAGAGGCAGACACACCTGGGAAACCAGAAGAGACTGCTCTCTGCACACATTACTGATTCCAGAGGAAAACACCAAAATCCATCTGGAACCCTGGTGCACGGAGGCTCCCGGAAGGGGCGGCGCAGATCTTCCTGGTTGCTGCCACCGCGGAGAGCCCGTGGGCAGCACCCCGCAAGCGAACTTGAGCCTCGGGACCACAGGTAAGACCAACTTTTCTGCTGCAAGTGACCTGCCTAGTGAACTCAAGACACAGGCCCACAGGGACAGCTGAAGACCTGTAGAGGGGAAAAACTACACGCACAAAAGCAGAACACTCTGTTCCCATAACTGGCTGAAAGAAAACAGTAAAACAGGTCTATAGCACTCCTGACACACAGGCTTATAGGACAGTCTAGCCACTGTCAGAAATAGCAGAACAAAGTAACACTAGAGATTATCTGATGGCGAGAGGCAAGCGCAGGAACCCAAGCAACAGAAACCAAGACTACATGACATCATCGGAGCCCAATTCTCCCACCAAAACAAACATGGAATATCCAAACACACCAGAAAAGCAAGATCTAGTTTCAAAATCATATTTGATCATGATGCTGGAGGACTTCAAGAAAGACGTGAAGAACTCCCTTAGAGAAACACAGGAAAACATTAATAAACAAGTAGAAGCCTACAGAGAGGAATCAAAAAATCCCTGAAAGAATTCCAGGAAAACACAATCAAACAGTTGAAGGAATTAAAATGGAAATAGAAGCAATCAAGAAAGAACACATGGAAATAACCCTGGATGTAGAAAACCAAAAGAAGAGACAAGGAGCTGTAGATACAAGCTTCACCAACAGAATACAAGAGATGGAAGAGAGAATCTCAGGAGCAGAAGATTCCATAGAAATCATTGACTCAACTGTCAAAGATAATGTAAAGCGGAAAAAGCTACTGGTCCAAAACATACAGGAAATCCAGGACTCAATGAGAAGATCAAACCTAAGGATAATAGGTATAGAAGAGAGTGAAGACTCCCAGCTCAAAGGACCAGTAAATATCTTCAACAAAATCAAACTTCCCTAACCTAAAAAAAGAGATACCCATAGGCATACAAGAAGCCTACAGAACTCCAAATAGATTGGACCAGAAAAGAAACACCTCCCGTCACATAATAGTCAAAACACCAAACGCACAAAATAAAGAAAGAATATTAAAAGCAGTAAGGGAAAAAGGTCAAGTAACATATAAAGGCAGACCTATCAGAATCACACCAGACTTTTCGCCAGAAACTATGAAGGCCAGAAGATCCTGGACTGATGTCATACAGACCCCTAAGAGAACACAAATGCCAGCCCAGGCTACTGTATCCTGCAAAACTCTCAATTAACATAGATGGAGAAACCAAGATATTCCATGACAAAACCAAATTTACACAATATCTTTCTACAAATCCAGCACTACAAAGGATAATAAATGGTAAAGCCCAACATAAGGAGGCAAGCTATACCCTAGAAAAGGCAAGAAACTAATCGTCTTGGCAACAAAACAAAGAGAAGAAAAGCACACAAACATAACACATCCAAATATGAATATAACAGGAAGCAATAATCACTATTCCTTAATATCTCTCAACATCAATGGCCTCAACTCCCCAATAAAAAGACATAGATTAACAAACTGGATACGCAACGAGGACCCTGCGTTCTGCTGCTTACAGGAAACACACCTCAGAGACAAAGACAGACACTACCTCAGAGTGAAAGGCTGGGAAACAACTTTCCAAGCAAATGGTCGGAAGAAGCAAGCTGGAGTAGCCATTCTAATATCAAATAAAATCAATTTTCAACTAAAAGTCATCAAAAAAGATAAGGAAGGACACTTTATATTCATCAAAGGAAAAATCCACCAAGATGAACTCTCAATCCTAAATATCTATGCCCCAAATACAAGGGCACCTACATACGTAAAAGAAACCTTACTAAAGCTCAAAACACACATTGCACCTCACACAATAATAGTAGGAGATTTCAACACCCCACTCTCATCAATGGACAGATCATGGAAACAGAAATTAAACAGAGACGTAAACAGACTAAGGGAAGTCATGAGCCAAATGGACTTAACGGATATTTATAGAACGTTCTGCCCTAAAGCAAAAGGATATACCTTCTTCTCAGCTCCTCATGGTACTTTCTCCAAAATTGACCATATAATTGGTCAAAAAACGGGCCTCAACAGGTACAGAAAGATAGAAATAATCCCATGCGTGCTATCGGACCACCACGGCCTAAAGCTGGTCTTCAATAACAATAAGGGAAGAATGCCCACATATACGTGGAAATTGAACAATGCTCTACTCAATGATAACCTGGTCAAGGAAGAAATAAAGAAAGAAATTAAAAACTTTTTAGAATTTAATGAAAATGAAGGTACAACATACCCAAACTTATGGGACACGATGAAAGCTGTGCTAAGAGGAAAACTCATAGCGCTGAGTGCCTGCAGAAAGAAACAGGAAAGAGCATATGTCAGCAGCTTGACAGCACACCCAAAAGCTCTAGAACAAAAAGAACCAAATACACCCAGGAGTAGTAGAAGGCAGGAAATAATCAAACTCAGAGCTGAAATCAACCAAGTAGAAACAAAAAGGACCATAGAAAGAATCAACAGAACCAAAAGTTGGTTCTTTGAGAAAATCAACAAGATAGATAAACCCCTAGCCAGACTAACGAGAGGACACACAGAGTGTGTCCAAATTAACAAAATCAGAAATGAAAAGGGAGACATAACTACAGATTCAGAGGAAATTCAAAAAATCATCAGATCTTACTATAAAAGCCTATATTCAACAAAACTTGAAAATCTACAGGAAATGGACAATTTCCTAGACAGATACCAGGTACCAAAGTTAAATCAGGAACAGATAAACCAGTTAAATAACCCATAACTCCTAAGGAAATAGAAGCAGTCATTAAAGGTCTCCCCAACCAAAAAGAGCCCAGGTCCAGACGGGTTTAGTGCAGAATTTATCAGACCTTCATAGAAGACCTCATACCAATATTATCCAAACTATTCCACAAAATTGAAACAGATGGAGCACTACCGAATTCCTTCTATGAAGCCACAATTACTCTTATACCTAAACCACAAAAGACCCAACAAAGAAAGAGAACTTCAGACCAATTTCCCTTATGAACATCGACGCAAAAATACTCAACAAAATTCTGGCAAACCGAATCCAAGAGCACATCAAAACAATCATCCACCATGATCAAGTAGGCTTCATCCCAGGCATGCAGGGATGGTTTAATATACGGAAAACCATCAACGTGATCCAATATATAAACAAACTGAAAGAACAAAACCACATGATCATTTCATTAGATGCTGAGAAAGCATTTGACAAAATTCAACACCCCTTCATGATAAAAAGTCCTGGAAAGAATAGGAATTCAAGGCCCATACCTAAACATAGTAAAAGCCATATACAGCAAACCAGTGGCTAACATTAAACTAAATGGAGAGAAACTTGAAGCAATCCCACTAAAATCAGGGACTAGACAAGGCTGCCCACTCTCCCCTACTTATTCAATATAGTTCTTGAAGTTCTAGCCAGAGCAATCAGACAACAAAAGGAGGTCAAGGGATACAGATTGGAAAAGAAGAAGTCAAAATATCACTATTTGCAGATGATATGATAGTATATTTAAGTGATCCCAAAAGTTCCACCAGAGAACTACTAAAGCTGATAAACAACTTCAGCAAAGTGGCTGGGTATAAAATTAACTCAAATAAATCAGTAGCCTTCCTCTACACAAAAGAGAAACAAGCCGAGAAAGAAATTAGGGAAACGACACCCTTAATAATAGACCCAAATAACATAAAGTACCTCGGTGTGACTTTAACCAAGCAAGTAAAAGATTTGTACAACAAGAACTTCAAGACTCTGTAGAAAGAAATTGAAGAAGACCTCAGAAGATGGAAAGATCTCCCATGCTCATGGAGTGGCAGGATTAATATAGTAAAATGGCCATTTTACCAAAAGCGATCTACAGATTCAATGCAATCCCCATCAAAATACCAATCCAATTCTTCAAAGAGTTAGACAGAACAATTTGCAAATTCATCTGAATAACAAAAACCCAGGATAGCTAAACTATCCTCAACAATAAAAAGGACTTCAGGGGGGGAATCACTATCCCTGAACTCAAGCAGTATTACAGAACAATAGTGATAAAAACTGCATGGTATTGGTACAGAGACAGACAGATAGACCAATGGAACAGAATTGAAGACCCAGAAATGAACCCACACACCTATGGTCACTTGATTTTTGACAAAGGAGCCAAAACCATCCAATGGAAAAAAGATAGCATTTTCAGCAAATGGTGCTGGTTCAACTGGAGGTCAACATGTAGAAGAATGCAGATCGATCCATGCTTATCACCCTGTACAAAGCTTAAGTCCAAGTGGATCAAGGACCTCCACATCAAACCAGACACACTCAAACTAATAGAAGAAAAACTAGGGAAGCATCTGGAACACATGGGCACTGGAAAAAATTTCCTGAACAAAACACCAATGGCTTATGCTCTAAGATCAAGAATCGACAAATGGGATCTCATAAAACTGCAAAGCTTCTGTAAGGCAAAGGACACTGTGGTTAGGACAAAGCGGCAACCAACAGATTGGGAAAAGATCTTTACCAATCCTACAACAGATAGAGGCCTTATATCCAAAATATACAAAGAACTCAAAAAGTTAGACCGCGGGGAGACAAATAACCCTATTGAAAAATGGGGTTCAGAGCTAAACAAAGAATTCACAGCTGAGGAATGCCGAATGGCTGAGAAACACCTAAAGAAATGTTCAACATCTTTAGTCATCAGGGAAATGCAAATCAAAACAACCCTGAGATTTCACCTCACACCAGTGAGAATGGCTAAGATCAAAAACTCAGGTGACAGCAAATGCTGGCGAGGATGTGGAGAAAGAGGAACACTCCTCCATTGTTGGGTTTGCAGAATGCTACAACCATTCTGGAAATCAGTCTGGAGGTTCCTCAGAAAATTGGACATTGAACTGCCTGAGGATCCAGCTATACCTCTCTTGGGCATATACCCAAAAGATGCCCCAACATATAAAAAAGACACGTGCTCCACTATGTTCATCGCAGCTTTATTTATAATAGCCAGAAGCTGGAAAGAACCCAGATGCCCTTCAACAGAGGAATGGATACAGAAAATGTGGTACATCTACACAATGGAATATTACTCAGCTATCAAAAAACAACGACTTTATGAAATTAAATGGGCAAATGGTTGAACTGGAAAATATCATCCTGAGTGAGCTAACCCAATCACAGAAAGACATACATGGTATGCACTCATTGATAAGTGGCTATTAGCCCAAATGCTTGAATTACCCTAGATGCCTAGAACAAATGAAAGTCAAGACGGATGATCAAAATGTGAATGCTTCACTCCTTCTTTAAAAGGGGAACAAGAATACCCTTGGCAGGGAAGAGAGAGGCAAAGATTAAAACAGAGACTGAAGGGACACCCATTCAGAGCCTGCCCCACATGTGGCCCATATATATACAGCCACCCAATTAGACAAGATGGATGAAGCAAAGAAGTACAGAAGTGTAGATCGCTCCTGAGAGACACAGCCAGAATACAGCAAATACAGAGGCGAATGCCAGCAGCAAACCACCGAACTGAGAATAGGACCCCCGTTGAAGGAATCAGAGAAAGAACTGGAAGAGCTTGAAGGGGCTCGAGACCCCATATGTACAACAATGCCAAGCAACCAGAGCTTCCAGGGACTAAGCCACTACCTAAAGACTATACATGGACTGACCCTGGACTCTGACCTCATAGGTAGCAATGAATATCCTAGTAAGAGCACGAGTGGAAGGGGAAGCCCTGGGTCCTGCTAAGACTGAACCCCCAGTGAACTAGACTGTTGGGGGGAGGGCGGCAATGGGGGGAGGGTGGGGAGGGGAACACCCATAAGGAAGGGGAGGGGGGGGATGTTTGCCCGAAAACCGGAAAGGGAATAACACTCAAATGTATATAAGAAATATTCAAGTTAATTAAAAAAAAATTTAAAAAAATTTTAAAAAAAATTAAAAAAAAAATTAAAAAAGAAAAAAGCAAAACAAAAAAAAAAAAAAAAAAAAAAAGAAGAAGAACTTGCCAAAAAGCAGGACTTGACTTAACGTGTTGAAGATCAGACATGTCAAAACAGTAAAGTATCACAGTTCTAGCAAAACTGCCTTTTCCTTGTAAGAACTCCTGGGTTGGGGACATAAAACTAAAACAAAAATGAAAGCAAAAGCGAAGAGTGAGAAGCAGACTTGTTTGGGGTTGGGGGTGGGGTTGGGGAAGTGGGTAATAGAACCGTATTTTATGATATACAGGTTATGATTATATACATAATATAGATATACATACATTATATATTATATACAGGTATGGAATTGTTCAAGAATATTTTTTAAGAAAGGAGGAAGGGCTCCTTTAGTCCCAGCACTCAGGAGGCAAAGGCAGGTGGATGTTTGTGAGTTCAAGACCAGACAGAGCTGTATAGGGAGACTCTATCTAGAGTGGGTAGTAGGATTCCCAGTGTTTGACTTGGGTATGGTGGTTTATATCTCAAAGTCTCTTACATTTGGATTTTGCAGAAACTGGTTCAGGGCCCCTGTTAGACACGGCCTGACTCACATCACTTGCTGTTGATGCTGTCCAAGCTGTGAGGCTCTCTACACCAGCTGCTCTTGATCACCTACCTGATGCACATTTCCTGTCCTCATCCAGTTTCTCCCTTCCCCTCTCAGCCCTTTCTGTAAATGGCGCCCATCCATTCATGATCTCAATGATCCTGAATGTCCACCTCAGCTCCCACTGACATTTTCCCTGTTAGCCCACAGGCCTTGCTGCCTTTCTCACGCTTAGGGAGGTATGACTGGGCTCATTCTGATCCTGTGCCTAGAACTTGAACTTCAGCCACAGAGCTAAGTGACTTTGACCACCCTCCTGGTTTTTGTTGGTTTGACTTGAAGACATAGATCGATAACTCCTAGTCCCATGCTTGGAAACATGAAGGGAAATTTCATGACACACACGGCATGGATTGATCAGACCCTCTGCTTTGTGAAAACACTGGCTTTCTTCCTATGGTCACTGACTGGTCTTTTATCATATCTTTAGCCAAGACTCCTCCACTCATTCTGTTTGTTGCAGATGTCCTCTTGCTTCTCCTTGTCAATCACTATGTTTAAAAAGAAGTGGCACTTGGCTTTGCCCTTGGTGTTATCAGTTAGATCTCTATCAGTGGAATTGAATACCAAGGCTTGGTACTTGCTATTAGGTTAAAGGTTTCGTTGGAGAGGGCCCAGTTCTTTTAATCAATTTGTAAAAATAAGACACTGCTTTCAAAATCTTGGCTTGAAAGGCCTTCCTCTGAATTAAGAATACTTATCTCTGGAAGTCTGAGAAGTCCCAGACAATATTGGCATCTCCTAATTCTACCAGACAGCTGTCCCTCCCTGGAGCTGTGCACTCTGTCTGGAAAAGAATGTGGACAGTCACAGTAGGCCACCTGCTGTTGTGCTCAAAGAGAAGCTAGCATTTAGATCAAGAATATCTTTTTAAAAAAATTTAAAAAGGCAGGGGAAGAATATTCTACCTCCCTGTTCATTTACATGCCTCGGCCAGAGTCTTGCGTTCTCTGAAAGTTCAGTTAGTTCTGGTTCGAGGCTTGAAGCTCTTCGTGTGTTGCCAATCGTTAGTCCTTCTTGCATTCCTCTAGAGCAGAGAGCTGTCAAGCAGAAACAACCCAGTTTCCAACCATGGGTGAGAGGCACTGAGGACTCAAATAACCAATCTGGGCAGCAACATGATGCATATGTAACCCAGGGTTCCACAGAACTAAACATGGTGCTCCCTGAAGCTGGCTCCTGTAAGTGGAAGACTCCTGAGGCTGTGTGAGGGATACTGCCTATCCAGGGAAATCTTATCCTTGGCTCACAGAAGAGGGCTGACTGCAGGCCACACTGTCTATATAAGGGTAGGTGTACTGAGATGCGTTCTTCCTGAGCCAACTTATTTCAGAGAAGGCCACGAACATGTGAACTCTTGTGCTAGAAAATTTCAGGCCTTGGTTCTAACTGCTAGGCTTATGACCTCATCTTGTTGTGACCCTGTTTCCTCCTTAGTAAGGAGATTGGTAACACGCCTACCCGCCCAAGAGCAGATACCTCAGAAACGGACTGAGCCCTTAGAACCCAACACTCGCGTGCGCAATACACAAAACACATGCGCATGAACAAATATTTCTTTTGTTCTCATTCACTTATGAATGTACTTGTTATGAGACAAGATCATACTCTGTAACCCAGGCTGGACTGAGATTCATCATATACTCCAGGCTAGCCTTGGGTTTCGGGCAATCTTCCTGCCTCTTGCTTGGTGTTGTTATTATCATTGTGGATTAGCACCCCAACTCTTGTTTGCTCTTTTGGAAGGCTTCATGCTGGGACTTCTCATCCCATAAAAACAGCAAAGGCCGCATGTCCGTCATCGGGTATGAGATGGAAGCCTTCCTTCCTAGTTAAGGAACCTCAGGGCCGGACCTGCCATTGAAGGGGTTAGGAAAAGCAGGAGACAAAAGGAGGAAACATTTCAGTACCCGTGAAAACATCTGCAGGAAACCCGCTTGCGTGTTTCAGTTTCTTAATTAATTCTTTGATATAGAGTCTCGCTTTTTGGTTTAGGCTGGTCTCCAACTCATGGCGATATTCTTGTCTCAGTCTTCATGGTACTACAATGTCAGGCATGATTCCCCCAGTCTGGGTTTGAGCCGTTCTGTAAGTCTGTCCAGTCACGAGCACACACCCTACCACTCCATGCTGGAAATCATATCCACAGCTTTTTGATTAAAATTTCTCTCATGCTAAAGCTTAGGTCTACCTAACTGTGTGTGTGTAAAAATATTTATTTATATAAAATTACACACACACACACACACACACACACACACACACCACTCCATTCTTATTCTGTTCCTTTCACCAGGACTCATTTTCAGGTGCCTTCTGCTCTGCTGGGTACTTCTGTCCTAATCCTCATCTTTGCCACTATGGTCATATTGTATGGTCTCAAAGCGAGATGATAGAAGGTATAAAGTATGGTTCTCATGTATAAAAGTAACACTAGCTATGCACATGACTGCTTAGTAATTATGCCTAGTGGCCTGCCAGCATAATAATACAGTCTGCATCATTAGAATCATAGGATACTTTATTAATCCTTATTTGGAATTAGCATATGTCTATAATTTTAGCACTCTGGATGTCTTTGAAGGAAGTCAAGAATCCCAGGCAAGCTGTTTCAAAAAAAAAAAAAAAAAAAAAGTGTTTTCTCAAGACCTAGGATGATGATACCGGTGCCTCCTGCTGTCCTAAACTCTTACTGCCTGGAGGCAATCTTTTAAAACAACAGGGGTAAAAAGCCACGAGTCTCATATTTAATCTCCAGTCACACTTGAATGACAGCCTACTGTGTAGAAGATTTTATTTTCTTGATTTAAAACAACAACAACAAAAAACAGATTATAGAAGTTGTGTCGGTAGCTCAGCAGGCAAGAGCATTAGGTACACAAGCACACATCCCTAGGACCCACACATGGGTGTGATCATGCATATCTGCAACCCCAGTGCTTGGGAGGTCAAGACAGGAGGATTGTAAGAGGCTACTGGCCAGCAGCCTAGCTCCAGGTCCAGCCGGAGGCTCTGACCCCAGGCGATGCGAGATAAAGCAGGACACTTAAAATCCTCCTCTAGTCTCAACACGTACATGAATACATACACCCATGCACACACTGTGCACCTGCGCGCGCGCACACACACACACACACACACACACACACACACAGGAAAGCCTCTATGCTGCAATTGTAAATGATAGAAAAAGAACATGTCAGAAACTTGGGGTGATTTGAGATGCTTTGGTTGTCTTGGCTTCTCACTTGCTCACCCTTTTCTGTTTGTTCTCTACCCACCGGGGGAGATTCAACCTCGGACCTGTGCATGCTAAATATAGGTGTTACGTCTCAGTTACCTATCTTTTTTCTTCATAGCTTTTAGTTGAACCCCATTATGTAGATTTCCCCCCTAATCCTTTTCCTGTGCCTACTTCCAACCACTGTGTCCTTTCTCAATGCCCTTTGGAGAGACTAGTCCTGTGGTCCCATCACATGGCGTCCCTGAGGAAGACATTTTCTTCTCTGTGAAACAGAATGGGGGAAGGGGAGGACTCAGTGTCCTGGTGTTTCCTGCTTTGGGGTGTCATTATCTATGGAGTTGTGGAAGCAAGCCGCTTTGCAACTTGAGACAGAAAGCCAGAGAATCACTGGGAGATTGGCTCATCCCCTGCTGTTGTGCAGAGGCTGAGAAGACTTAGTTCAGCACCAGTTCAGATTTACCTGTGAAGTTCACGGCCACTTAACTCATCAATACTCTGTAACAGGTACATTTAACACACGCCTTTGTCTCCTATTAACCAACTAGTTTCCTCAGTCATGCTAAGCACACACCCTTCAAATAGTACCAGGATAATAACAGTTTACATAGGTGCCAAAAAGGTTGCAAAGAATGCCCTCACTGGAATCCTGTTGCTGTTACCTTTTGACAGCGAAACATTCTTTCCAGGGGCATTTGAACTCTTGGCCCTGCTGCAGGGGTTGTTGCTTTGTTTGGGTGTGGAGCCATTGAGAGGTGAGACTGTACTGTAGAAGAGGGTCACTAGGGGCATGCCCTGTGTGTGTGTGTGTGTGTGTGTGTGTGTGTGTGTGTGTGTGTGTGTGTGTGTGTAGGATGGAGGTCAGAGGGCAACGTTAGATGTCATTCCCATCATTCATCTGTCTTTCTTTTTTATTTCTTCTCCCCCCCCCCCGCCTGTCTCCCTCTCTCTCCCTCTCTCTTTTGAGATGTCTCACATTGACTGAAACTTGCCAAGCAGGGTTGGCCCAGAAGTTCAAAGGTCTCTGCTGTCTGCCTCCCCAGCAATAGGATTATAAGTGAAGGCTACCCAGCTGCTGCTGTTTATCATTATAATTACTATTATTATTACTATTACTATTATTATTATTTATTGTTATTGTATGTTCTAGGGATCAAACTTGGGGCCTTGTGTCTGCACGCTCATCTGGGATGCTGGTTCAGGAGGCAGGAGACTGATATGTAAATCCGAGTGCTCAGCTTGAGGTAGGCCATCTATATCAGCCTCTCACTATGCCAGGCTCAGAAAAATTCATAAACTTTAAAAGAATAAAAAATATTACTTAAAAAAGAGTCGAATAAATCATAATTGAAAGAAGTAGTGCAGTGAGACTGGACTTTTTTCCAATTTTAAAAAAGATTTAATTAATTTTTTTTCACTTATTCACTTCATATCCCACTCACTGCCCCCCTCCGGACCACCCCTCTCCCACAATCTTTCCTCCATCCCCCTTTCCTTCTCCTCTGAGCATGTGGGGCCTCCCTTGGTTATCCCCCAGCCCTTGCACTTCAAGTCTCTGTGAGGCTAGGCACTTCCTCGCCCACTGAGGCCAGACAAGGCAGCCCAGCTAGGAGAACATGGACAGGCAACAGCTTTTGGAACAGCCCCTGCTCCAGTTATTCGGTCCACATGAAGACCAAGCTGTACGACTGCTACATATGTGCAGGAGGCCTAGGTCCTAGGGCTGGACTTTGGAAAGTTACAGTCCTGCCTGGCGTGATGATGCACACTTTAATCTCAGCACTCAGAAACAGACAGATCTCGATGAGTTTGAAGCCAGCTTGGTCTACCCAGCCAGTTCCAGGAGTCAGGGCTGCACAGTGAGATCCTGTTATAAAATAAAACAAAGAAAGTTGTGGCCCAGCCCTTGACGCAGTCTAATTTCTGCTCTCTGCTTTGGCAAGTTGAGCCATGAGCTCTAGACACAATGAGACAGAGTCTGGGAGGAGTAGAGAAACCTACTCAGAGTCTGGGGAGAAAAAGAAGCCGAGTCACAATCAGAGCTCTGGCCTGTCCTCAGAGTCACCCTTTAAAACATTTCCTTGCATCTTTGGTTTATGTCTCTCTGTGTGGGCATGTCACTGCATGCATAGAAATCATGTCACTGCACGTATAGAAACCAGAGGGCAACTTATGGGAGTCAGTTCTTTCCTTTCAGGTGGGTACCAGATATCAAACCTAGGTCATCACACTTAGTGGCAGACACCTTTACTCCAAGCTGCCTCAGGGGCCCGTGAAGTTCACCTGGCATATTGTGCCACTTCCTTAACACTTAGAGGCACCTACATGGAATCAGCTTCTGCGAACTGTAGTGAGCTGGCTTCTCCATCCAGTGCTCTCCTTTGGCAAGAACAAGAATGACAAACTTGGAGTCTGATGTGCCAATGTAATCAAGTACCAGGAGATGGATGCCCCTGTGCAAAAAAGTCCTGGAGCTGTTTTCCCATGCGTTTGATTGAGAGCCTGTCTATATTCCTAAGCTCGCAAGCTCAAGTTCAGTCACCTCCTGAAGGTTAACACTGCTTAGGGAAGGGAAGTTCTGCTCTGTCCCAAACCAGTGTGTTCAGCTCCTGACCACTCTACAGATTAACACGTGACTCCTGGACATGCCCTCTCTTGTTCACCATCCTCTGCAGGGCTCTCAGTAGGGATCATTGCCCATTTCTTGCAGGTGTTGATGGGGCCCTGTTTCATTATTTAATCCCATCAGTCTCGAACTTGGTATCCTCAGGGTGTACACTCCTGGTGTCTCATAGCTGCTGACCAAATCAAGCAGTTAGCTCCCCTGAAGCTTGCAAACAAGCACATGCTAACTCCACTCTGTCATTACAATGATTGCACAGTAGCCCAAGAAATGCATAACCTTGACTACCTCAGGAAGGTGGTTAGTTTATCTGTCTGTTTTATTATTTTTCCAAAGATTGTGTGTGTGTGTGTGTGTGTGTGTGTGTGTGTGTATTTGTGAGCATGTGCCACATGTGTGGAGATGCTCACAAAGGCCAGAAGAGGGTGTCAGATCTCTGATGTTCATACTGAAAGTGGAATCTGTGACCTCTGCAAGAGCAGACAATGTTCTTAACCCCCCAGCCTTCTCTCTAATCCAAGCCCTTGCTATTCCAAGGACAAGAACGAGGTACCCATGTCTCTGTCCTTTTCAGAGCATGTGTAGGCTCTTTTTATAAAGATACTTTTCTTTTCCTTTTCTCTCAGTGGTTGCTGTTGGCATACAAAGAAATGGATTTCATTTACAACTTTTTCTTACACACACACACACACACACACACACACACACACACACACTTAACGTGTTCTTATTCTTCATACATACGCACTGTTATTACCTCCCCCAACCCCACTCTCAGTTGGTTTCTTCTTGAGCTCTCTAAGGTCATTTTGTTTACTCATTAGCAGCCTTCTCTACTGGAGGTACAGATGACTTCTTAGAAAAATTGGTTAGAAGAGATTAGAAAAAGGGTAGTTCAAGTTTTTTTTTTCTTCCCAATGACCACTTTCTTGGATGATTTTTCTTTCTATACTGTATCATACCCATGTTTCCAATGTCTTAGACTCAGTAGCACACTCCTGTTTCCAATGACCTAGAAACAGCAGTGTGCCTGTATTTCTAATGTTCCAGACACAGTAGCACACACTGTTTCCAGTGTGCTTTAACCACAGTAGTCCTTCTGCTTCACTGTACCCTCTGAAGTCTTCCAGAACAATCTTGCTTTACTTTCCCCGGACAATCTCTTGCCTTTCATCTGAATGCTTCAAAGATCTTAAAATCAAAGGCTTTTTTATTCTTGAATACCTCAATTTAATCAATTGATTATTTCCTTTTGTGGAACATCCTAATACCACAAACACTATGAGTGCTTTGAGCACTTGTAGGCCTGACCCAATAATGGCTCAAATATCCATCTTGTGCTAGTCACAAAGCCTCTTGGGTAGAAAAGCTAACATAGCACACAATCCACTCTAAACACTGTAAGTATTTCCACCTATACTTTTTGACTGAATTTTCAAAATAACTACTCCCGGGGCAAAATAGTATCTACCACGTAGTAGATGCTCATGGAACATTGGCTGAATGAGTGAAGGACTCTTAACTTCCATTTTACATATTAGAAAAAAGTCATAGATGAATGGGGATAGGTAGCACACACGTGTGATTCGGCACTTAAGAAGTTGAAGCAGAAAGGGCAGCAGTTCATTCCACAGTGAGCTTAAAGCAAGGCCAGGCTGTGTGAGATCCTGGAGAGTTCCCATGCATGGGGAGGGAGGTGTATGGTGGAAAGGAGGGAAGGGAGAAAGGCCAAGAAGGAAGAAAGATCATCATGAGAGCCATCTTGTTTATTCTGGGCTTGTTTCTTCCCTGTCAGTGCCCTCTCTCTCTGTACCACTTGCCCTCAGAGCAGGAAAAGTTAAATCATTTGAAACCAGCTCCTAGGTGCCATCAGATAGCAGCCCCAGGGCTTTCTAAATCAACACCATCAATGCTGACTTAAACCCCTCAGATAACCAAAGCCCTTTAATCCTGAGGCGTGACAGCAAAGGGCAAGGCTCCAGTTTTCTATCTACTGTGGATAAGAGTCTCCTTCACCTCACTTGTCTGGGATAGCAATTATCCAAACGAGTGTGGAGACCTGCCCAAGAAAACTCAGAGGGGAAATTTAATTGGACGGCTGTAGGTTGTGTAAGGACTCATAAAGTATTGATATAATCTTGGGCCTGTCACTGTCTGGCTGCCTTGTTAAAGTCAAGCTCCTTCCTGGGCTGTGGGATCTTTTGGAAGCCCTTCTTCATCTCTATTCCTTGGGCCCTGGTCCTCCTCCTGTCTATGCGCCATTGTTGATAAACTGTCCTTGAACTTGAACAATGCAGTCTGCACCCGCTTTTCCTGACTTGATGTTGCTTCAGTGGGCATTGGTAGCATCCCTCCTACAGGCACCCCAGTCATCGCTGCCCTTCTTTGCTGTTCTACGTGGGGTCTCACTGAGTAGCCCTAGCAGGATTGCTACTCCGCTGGGTAAGCAGGTTAGCCTTGAGTTTGCAGCAACTCCTCCATCTCTGCTTTGCGAGTGCTGGAATGACAGACGTGTCCACCACACCCAGCCAACTTCCATCTTGGCTTACCAAGCCGGTTGACTATTTTTACCCCCAATCTTAAGCACATGACTAAGCTTACCTTAATTCTCCCAACTTGTTTGCTCAAAGTCCTAGGTTTAATCTCAGCCTCAAAACAAAACTGTAGCAAATCGACTGCTAGTAATTTTCCATAAAGCCAAGTGGAAGGTTTTGTAACAGACCCCCAGACCTTACTAGACCTCCAGACCTTAGCACAGCTGACTCCATGACAGAAGTGCCATTCAGGCTGTAAAACTCAGTGTGTCGATAGCACCAACTGCCAAAACTAAAACAAAGATTTAACCCATCAAAGTCATAGTTCTGGGAAACTCTCTAAATCTACCAACCTTGCTTTTTGGCTTCTATTGTCCTGCTTCTGGCTAACTGTTCTTGTTAACTGAAGTTTGTCAACCCAGAATATGGTTTTTGTGCTTAAAAAGTCACCCCAAGAAAGGCGTGGGGCTACCTGGGCTCCTAAACATCGAATGTAGTCATTGGCTGGCTAATAAAACTTCCTATTGGCTTAAAGCCACAACCAAGCAGTCTTTGGTGTCTACCCCATAACAGTCTTGTTTTTGTATTTGTTTTTGTTTCGTTTTTTAAGTCCAAGATGTTGGGACTTGCATTTAAACTCTCAGGACTCAGGAAACTGAGACATAGCCTTGGGTTTGGGACCATTCTGGGTTAAGTAGTGAGAGGCTACCTAAAGAGAAAAATAAATAATATAACGACCCTCAAATTGGTCACCAAATGGGGCGATTTGGTGCTCAAACCAGAGCCGGGCCTATAGTGGGCTCTACCATGGAGCTACTCCTGAGTCACAAGTCATATTTTCATGAATTCTGTTTGGGTAGTAGATGTAAGATAGCTGTTTAACTTATATCAATTAATATTTATTTACTGGGCTTTATTATTCACCCTATCGAGCTTTAAAATTTTAGTGTGTCAGAGTTCAACCTTTTTGCAGTTGCTGGATTTTATTTTGTTTTTGCCTTTAGATTGAGTCTCACTCTGTAGTTTAGGCAAGCCCTGAGTCTTTATAAAGCCCAGGTTGGCCTTGAATCATGGCAATTCTCCTGTCTTTGCCTCCTAAGTGTTGAAATTACAGGTTTAAGTCACACCTCCTGAAACAGTTCTTCTTCTTTTTTTTTTTTTCTTTTTGAGGTTTTCTCGTTAAAATGGTAGATTAGAAACTGCTCTCAGATGGTCTGTTTAAGGAGAAGAATCCAAGCACAAAGGAAAGACTCTACTACAAAGGGAGAAAGAGGAAGAGTTTAATCCACAAAGATAGCAAGAAACTGAGGACAGTGGTGAGCAGCCACACCTTTAAGTCCAGCACTCAGGAAGTAGAAGCAGGTGAATCTCTGTGAGCTCAAGGCTAGCCCTGATGAGAGATGAGTTCCAGGTCAGTCAGGGTGACACAGAGAGGCCCTGTCTTGAGAAAAAATAAATAAACAAAATAAGAACAAGAAAAAGAAGAGCAAGAAGCTACCAGAGCTCCAGAGAGGAATGGAGACAGAGGAGAAACCCCATGCCAAAGGTAAGCCAGACAGCCCTGGTAAAGAGGACAGCAGTCACACAATCCTACACTCTTTACAAGTTGCTGCTTTTGGTTAGACAGATTCTTTTGGAGAGGTCGTCTACAGAGTGGAATCCCATTCTGTTATTCTGTGAGACTCTGGCCTACCTTGCAGACCTGAGAACAAAAGACAGCTACAAGGCTAAGAACCTGGATTCAACTTCCCACAGCCCCAGGAGAAGACAGCCCTGGGCTGCAGCTTTGAAGAACACGAGGTGGCCAGCTGAAAAGCTCACGCAGAAGGCTTGCTTAGCTCAAGTGGTGACATAACACTTCCCCTCCCTCCAAGGGCCAAGAGCAGTTCTCATTATCTAAGAGCCCTGGAGTTGGAGAGTCCTGAGCCTGAGGTCAGCAGATGGATGAACTGCTGGAGCCACCTGTCTGCTCGTCAGTGCCGCAGAGTTTGAAGGACATCCCTCCAGCTGGCTCTTCTGTACTTTGGCCATCTGGAAAGGATGGAGTAAGTCTACACAAGGACAATCTCAGTCAGGGCTTTAGCTGCCTTCCCACACCTGTCAGTACACTTGAGAAACACCTCCTTGCTAAGGCACTTAACAAATTGACAGCAATGCCTGACAGCAATCCTCTTCAAACTGTTACACAAAATAGTAAGGAAAGCCACACTATCGAGTTCCTTCTCTGCAGCCAATATTACTGTCATACCATCATTGCATATGAATAAAAGAAAGAAAACAGCAGATCAGTTATCCTGGTGAACATAGAATTGAAAATTCTCAATAAAATACTTGTTAATGGAACTTAAGACACAATAAAATCATATATCACAAGCAAGTTGGTTTCGTCCAAGAATAAAAAGTTGATTCAACATATACTAGTCAAGGAACACAATATGACAGACAATGTGATTTAAGGATAGGCAGCCCATGTTCTCAGTAGATACAGAAAATTTCCTTCACGAATGTCACCATCCTGTCTCAATAAAAGTTCTAAAGAAACTACAAATAAAAGGAGTGGGACATGTTGAGAATGCGGGAAATAAGGGATGAGAGAGTTGGGGTGGTTGTGACTAAGATACATTATGAACATGTACGAAACCATTGAAGAATAAATAAAAGATACTCTATTTTAAAAGGAACATATTTCAACACAACACAATAGAGGTTGTAATGACAAACCAAGGACAACATGATCAATGGGGGAAATTGAAAGTGAGATGCTTTTTTGTTGTCTAAACTGTGGAATGACACACTCACAGTGTGGAAGGGCACCCACTCTCACTACCCTTATTCAGTATAGTGCTCAAGACCTTAGCTATAGAAATAAGACAAGAAAAAAAAAAAGAGGGATACAAATAGGAAAGAAAAAAGTTTAACTATCTCTATTTGTAGACAGTATGATTTTATATTTTTAAAAAAATGAAGATTCCACAAGAAAACTCTTAGACTGGAGCAAAAGTTTCAGAAAAGAAAAATGAAGCAAAATTAACAGACAAAAAAACCAGTAGTAGTTCTTTATGCTAAGTGAGATGGTTTGAGTGAGAAATGGCTCCCATAAATCCAGGTATTTGTACTCTTGGTCACCAGTTGGTGGCACTGTTTGAAGAATGTTTTGAAACCTGTAGGATATCTAGTCTTGCTGAAAGAAACACATTACTGAGGGCAGATTTGGAGAAATCACGGCCTGGTTCCACTTCTGCTTCACTCTGTCTGCTTCACACATGAGGCTGAAGACACGATTTCTCAGCCTCCTGCTCTGGCTGTCTGTTGTCATGGCTCCCCCACCGTTAGAGACTCTCTGTAAGTCCTATTAAACTCTCATAAGCTCATTGCATTCATGGTGTTCTATCACAGCAACAAAAGGTAGATGATACAGGGTGTGGTACCAGGAGTGGGGTGTTGTTATGTAGAACCAGACCCATATTTCTTTTTCGAGGAATATGGGAGATTTGGTGACATTGGATTAGAAAAATAGTTAAATGTTATAATGGGCCATTCTAGCAAGAGACTTGAACTTATGGAGAAAAATGGGGGAAAAAACCCCACATTCAGAATAGCTTTAAAAATGTTTAGCATGTAACATAACTGAGGAAGTAAATGATCTTTTTAAAACATGGAGGAAACAATTTGAGTAATATGTTAAAAGATTAAAAGACATCTATAGATTGGTAGATTTAATATTGGAGAAAAATGACTAGATTTTGAAAAAATGATCTAAAGATTCAGAGCAGTCTTCATTAAGATTCTGATGCTATTCTTCTTAAAGATATGAAACAAAACAAGACCTAAAATTTATGTGGATGTACGGATGAACACAATAGCCTAAGAAATCCTAAGCAGAAAGAATAATGGGAGAGGAGACATAATACTTAATCTCATATTATGTTATAGAACCATAGTGAGAAAAACTACATGGTACTGTTACAAAAAAAAAAAAAGACTCACAGACCAATATAATAGAATAGAGGAACCAGAAACAAACCCATACAACTAATGCACAGAATTTTCAACAGAAGTGTCAAAAATAAACATTAAAAAGGCACCTCTTCAACAACTCATTTTGGAAAAAACTGATGCTCACATGTAATAGTTGAAACTAAAGGTAGAGTGATAGGTGCCTAAAATACCAGCACTAGGAAAGCAGAGATAGGAAGGGCAGGACTTCACAGCCAGCCTTAGCTACGTGAGGCAGAGGACAGCATTGTCTACACACAACACTGTTTCAAACAAACAAGTACACAAACACATAGAAAAAGACAACAAAATCATACCTGTATTTCTCATCTGATACAAAAATGAATTAAAAATAGACCAAGAATCTTAATCTAAGACCCAAAACTTTGAAACTGAAAGAGGATAAACACTTCAAGGTACAAGTATAGGCAAGAACTTTCTGAAAGGACTCTAACAGCACAGAAAATAATCCAAGAATTGACAAACAGGATAATATGAAATTTAAAGAGTTTGGTACAGGGAAGAGAACACCCGACAGAATAAAGAAGCAGTCCACAGAAATTTACCTGTGGGGTAAAATCTCTGCCAACTGTATGTCGGCACTGGGATTAATATTTCAACTATGTAAACAACTACAAACATGAACTATCAGATGAATAAATGGTCAAATCAATAAATAGGCCAATGAGCTAAGTTGTAAGCCTCCAAAAGAAGAAATCCAAATGGCCAATAAATATTTTAAAATGCTCAACATCCTCAGCCATTAGGAAAATGCAACTTAAAACTGCTCTAAGAGTTCATCTCAACCCAGGAAGGATGGCTAACATCAAGAAAGCAAAACAGGGTCGGGTGGCACATGCCTTCCCTCCCAGCACTTGGGAGGCAGAGACAAGCAGATCTCTGAGTTTATGGCCAGCGTGGCCTACACAATTAGTTGCAAGCCAGTAGGGTCAAACCATGAGAAGATTTTGTTTTGTTTCATGGAATGTATAGGGGCTAGAGAGATAGCTCAGCAGTGAAGAGCACTGGCTGCTCTTCTAGAGAATCGGGTTTGAGTCCTAGCTCTCTCACGGCAGCTCACAACCGTTTGTAACTCTAGTTCAGAGGATGAAGTCTTCTCCTAGCATCTGTGGGCATGCATGCACTGCACAGATAGACACACAGCAAAAGACTCACACATGTAAAATAAAAATGAATACTCTTAGAAGCAGGAGAACTAGAGGGGTTTAGAACACTTGTTGCTTCTTGCAGAGGACCTGAGTTCAACACTCAGCACCCACACGGCAGCTCACGAACGTCTGTGACTCTAATGGCAGAGGTTCCAGCATCCTCTTCTGGCCTCTGCAGGTGACAGACACGAATGTACGCATACCTACATGCAGGTAAAACACCCATACACATTAAATAAATCTTAAAAAAGAAAAGCGCGCATTATGAAATTTAAAAGAGAGAGAAAGAACAAGAAACAGGACAGAGCATGTCTGCCCACAGAGAAAACCCCTCGTGCTGGAAAGACTCCCCTTGCGATCTTGTGCAAGCAAACTGACAGTGGATTACCTGAGTCCAACCTGAGGGACGAAAGAAATGCAGATCCACGCTCCTGCGGCTGCACAGATGAACTTGATTAAACTTCACCTTTCAACAACTTGGCCCAGAGAGAGGCTGAAGAAGCACATAAAGAATTCACTTCAGAGGATGAGAAATACTTCTTACGATCACTTGGAGAAGACCCGACGAAGGATGTCGTAGATATCAGACAGCAGATTCCATCATTAGAGGGAGAGAATAAGTTTCTAAATACTCTTCGAAGAGGAACAGTTCTTTTCCAGTGTTTTCCTAATTAGTTCACCTGGATTTCAACTCTGACCTCACTATGACGTAATGGATAACATTTTAATATAATTGACAGGAAAGAAGTAAATTATGCTGTCCAATCTTCAAGATGCACAATATTTCTATTTATCAGTTCTAAATCAGAAGTGCTGAAGCCCAGACCTGGATAAATGCCTACTCTTTCCTATGGTGAGGAGGTATGGGTGCTCTCATGAAGCTGGTAATGTCCTGTTCATTCCTGCCTTATGGCTCCATAATGCAGTTTCTGAAGAGTTTGGAGTGGGAATGGATATCTTCTGGAAGCACCTTCTGTGGGAATGCTATGCCACAGCAGATACCCATGTGAACAAAGATCCCGTAGCAGCATCTAGAGCTCTGCAGATCTTGGGCAAGGCTTTGAAAGCACTGAATCACCAGAGGAATAGAAGGACTTCTATGCATGCCAAATGGTCTTACGTATTCAAGACAAAGCCTCCAGCAAAAGTAAAAAGAAATGAACAAATGTAGTAAAAACATAAAAATAAACAAAAATCAGCTCAAGTATTTGAAAACTATAAAAAGATATAAATAGTTAAAGATGCTGTTTAAAAACAGGTAAGATAAGTCTCAGATTTATGGTATAAAAGGAGATGCTTATCTGATTTCTCCTTGGTAGGTATAAATTTAGAATGCTTAGTGAAACCATTCTTAAATTCTAAGACGTAAATAACTAAAATTCTGACTATCTATCTATCTATCTATCTATCTATCTATCTATCTATCTATCTATCTATCTATCTATCTATCTATCTTTCGTCCTGCCTGCCACCTTGTAACACAGTGCAGGAGGAAGAAGACATCCAGAGACCTGTCCACCACCATGCTATGCAGTGTGTGTGGGCAAGGAGATCACCCAGAGGTCCACCAGCCATGTGGGCTGCCTGCAGTGGGAGCCACTACAACGTACAAATGTGTGGTGACAGATGGGAGAGAAAAAGAAGCAAAACAGTTTGAGCATTGTGAAGAGAGGTGGAACTAGGGACATGAGCCATGTTGTGAATAGCCAGCCCAGTCCCCTGAGGCCATGGGGAAGTCCCAGAGCCAGCTGCCGCTGAGGGCCATAGCCTGGATCCATAGCCATGCAGTAGTAGGGGTCAGTGTTGATGTTTGTATCGTCGTCTCATATTACCACCAGAGGTTACAAGGATGTCCCTGGTTTGGGCAGCCACTGCGGACCACATGGTTGTTCTGGGGCTGGCTGTGTTGCTCTGAAAAGCTGGGTTATGAGAGAGGGCGAGCTGGCCCTGGGTCAAGCCTCTCACTGGGGCAACAGTGGAGCTGGCCGTGATGGAGAAAGGATGGGTGAGCCATCCTTGAGGGCATAAAGCTGACTCAGCCCCTCACAGGCTGCACCACTGGGGAGAATGGGCCCCATGGCTCAACTGGGCAGCACATGGAGGCTTGGGTGTGGGTTGAGTCAGTTGTATCAAGGGCTTGAGAGCAGGAAAGCTGACCCTGCCTCCTGCTGATGGGTGCACTGGGTGTTTTAGCTGGAGCAGTGAGGATAACTCTCCCTGCTGGTGCTGATATGGGAGAGCTGCAGGCTGAGCAGATCAAGTACCCCTATCCCACCCACACCCCCACAGGCCCAGATCCAGGGCTCTGAATTGGCCCAACCCCAAATCTACATAATCTGTGAACTGTTGGAATTCATGAAAGGGCCAGTCCTGCTGATCCGAAGTTGCAGGATCTCCACGATCTAGGACAACAGGATAGCTGGGAGGAGTCCCAGCAAGGATCCATTATTGATGGTGGAACGAAAGCCAGAGGCCTAGAACCAAACCAATGACTCATTGCAGTGAACATTTGCAAGTGAAGATGTGGGCAGAGAGATACACTGTGTGACACGCTGTGACACGCTGTGACACTGCAGCTTCCACGATGAGATACTCTCTATACTTCGTTTTGTTGTGTTTTGTGGGGAAGGTTGCAAGGGTGGAGGGTAGATACAAGAGGACAGGGAGACTATGAGTGGGACTGGGGTGAGTGATGTGAAGCTCACAAAGAATCCTTAAAAAGTTATGGGGTGCGTGTGGGAGAGGGAGAGGGAGAGGGAGAGAGAGAGAAGAGAGAGAGAGAGTCTGGGTGGATGAATAGTTGAGCACAAGGATATAAGGGCAGAAATTGGGGCTTGTTGGAGCTATTGTCTACCAGAAGAGATCTAAGTTGAGTGAAAGACCCTGTCTCAAGGAACTAGGGCAAGGAGAGAGTAGAAACACCTAGTCTTCTCCTCTGGCTTCCACACACATGCCTGGGCATGCATACTTACATATAGGTGTACACAAAACACACACACACACACACACACACACACACACACACACACACACACACATACAAAGAAAGAGATAGCTGGAGATAGCTTAGCAGCTAAGAGCACATATTTGCTCTTGTAGTAGACCCAAGTACAGTTCCCAGCAACCGTGTCAGGCAATTCACAACCACATGTAATTTTAGCTTCAGGGGATTCTGGCCTCTATGGGCACTTGCACTCATGCTCACATGCTCAAAATTTAAAAAATAATTATTTTTTAAAAAAATGGTAAAAGAATGCTTGGTGGTACAGTACCTTTCAGGCACTCAGGAAGCAAAGGCAGGCAGAGCTCTGAGAGTTCAAAGCCAGCCTAGTATACAGAGTGATTTCCAGGACAGCTAAGCCCATGCAGAGAAACCCTGTCTTGAGAAACAAAACAAAAAATGTTAACAGAAGACAAATGACACGAATGACCATGAGGTGTGTAAGAAAGGAACATTTATACAGAGCTGCTGAGATGTAGCCTTTTTTTTTTTTTTTTTTTGGTTCTTTTTTCGAGCTGGGGACCGTGAGATGTAGCCTTAAGCACCCACTGTGGTGGTCGTTATAGGGATTCTAAGCTAAAAAGAGATATTTATTTGATTGAACTACACTGGCAATCCCTGGACACACACCCCAAAGGCTTTACATTATTATTTACTACACCTCTACTCACAATGAGCAGGAAATAGAGCCAGCATAAACTCCTGGCAGAAAGCGAACAGAGAAAGAGCATGCACACTCAGCGGAATTTGCTTGCTAATAAAATCAAACCACAATAGTTACAGAAAAATGGCTGGAACCATATAGCTCGTTATGTTAAGCCAGTCAGGGCAGGCTCACAAGGACAGCTGTTTTCTCTCATCTGAAGAATCTACATTTAAATTATGTATGCATGAAAATAGAAAAGGGATCATAAAGGAAGAGAAGAGAGGAGGAGAAATGGAGGGTAAAGGAATGCAGGTGATAGGAAGACAGAAGAATGATCATTTGGGGTCAGAAACAGGACCAGCAATAGCAGGGTGAAGGGTTCAAGGAGGAGAACATATGAGAAACTAGGGATGGCCTGTATTTATAAACATCAATGAAAACCACCAGGTTGTATGATCATTTGAATCGCGAAGTTTAAATTTTTTCTCTTTTCTTTTCTTTTCTTTTCTTTTCTTTTCTTTGCTTTGCTTTGCTTTGCTTTCCCTTCCCTTCCCTTCCCTTCCTCCTCCCTCCCTTCCTCCCTCCTTCCTTCCTTCCTTCCTTCCTTCCTTCCTTCCTTCCTTCCTTCCTTCCTTCCTTTATGGCCTGTGTACTTCTCTGGGGGCTTAAGTCCTGAGAACCTAGAGCAGACCCTGGACTGTGCTCCAACCAACCGAACTCATCCCTATGTCCTACCCCTCCGCCTGCTGATGTCCAGTATCATGAACCATTCAGTGTCCCCACCTGCATTCCAGTCCTCTGGTTGTTTAATTGAAGTCTGGAATGGATCGGTTCTTAGCCAAGACAGCGTTTCCCCTTGGTTCTTTTGTCACGGGCCTCTCGGTTTGAGTTCTGTCGCCCCTGGTGGTTCCTGTGGCTCAGCGTTCCCTAGGGAGGAGATTGCAGAGAGTGGATCCATGAGACAGGGTGCCTAGCTACTCAATGCTTTTAGTTCTTTTAGTTTCCTAAGCCACTTAAACTTTTTTATTACATTTACTGAGAGAGAGAGAGAAGGGAAGAAGACATAGCCACAGTGTAGGAAAGAAGACATAGCCACAGTGTAGGTGCGAAGGGCCAAAGGAAACCTGTGGGAGTGCTTTCTTCTGCTGCTATTGAGTTCCTTACTCACTGAGCCATTTCACTGGCCCCCGAGATACTTTTTGATTGGCATTGTTGGGAGACAGTTTTGTGCACTGTGCATTCATATGCTGATTTCTGTGTGCAATCTGGTTGCAGTCTGGATTTGAATATGACTCGGTATTTTGTAAAACATTCTTCTCCATCACTTCCTGATTGGTTAAATAAAAAGCTGACTAGTCTATACCTGGGCAGGAGAGGAAAAGGAGGGACTTGTGTGCCCTGAGAGGAGAGTCGTGAGCATCTCAGATGAGGACTAGGTTGCCAGTCGAGACTAATATGGCAGGCAAGTAATGACCATGTGTCTGGGAAGTTGGTCAGGCCAGCATAGTTAGGTTACAATAATTCAGGAGTATCAGCGACGGGGGCTGAGGGTACCTGGAAGAGAATGGGGAACAAGAGATGTGAAGAAGGACGCCAAGACAAGAGTCTGATCAAGGCAACAATTTTATTTTTCCCCAAGGCTGAATTTATACCATAACATGGGTAACAGAGGGAGGAGGGAAGTAAGAAACATTTACACAGGCCAAGGACACAATATTCGTGTGGTCAGGGAATCGGCTGATGTTGACAGGATGTCAGAAAGGTCACAGGTTTGTCATATCTAATAGCAGGATGTTGTTGTTGAAAGGTTACAGGTCATCACATTGGGTATCTTAACGTCAGATATTATCATATGATTATTCATCTTGACCACCACATTTGTATTAGTCTTCTGCAGCTGGCTGGGGATTTTCCATGAACCCAGTCATACTTAACTCTAATCATAATAATAACATCAATAATGGAGGGTTTCAAGGGCATCGCTCCCAACACAGGAGCAGCCCAGGTATAGTTCTTTGAAGCTTTGAATAAATGTGATGTTTCTGTGTCATTACTCAAAGCAAGGGCAGGCATAGGAAAGCCCGTCCTTTTATACTGCATAGTGGTTTCCATCTTGAAAAGTGTTTCTTTTATACACAGTGGACATCAATGATCATTTATAGCTTATATTTCTCATTATACCTGTTTTACCTTGAATTCTATTTATATTATTCTTTCTCAAAATTTTAGTTCAAATACAATTACAATTCCCTGCTTCCCTTTCCCCCTCCATTCTCACCTGTGTTCTCTCCCTCCAGCCCCTCTATGTCACCATCTCATTCCCTCTCAAGTCTGTGGCCTCTTTTTCCTGGGTGGTAGTAGTAGTAGTAGTAGTAGTAGTAGTAGTAGTAGTATGTGTGTGTGTGTGTGTGTGTGTGTGTGTGTGTGTGTGTGTGTGTAAGTATGTAAATACAAGCTCTGGAGTCTGTTTAGTGTTGCTTGTATGTACATGATTTGGGTCTGACCACTTGGTATTAGATAACCAATTTGGGAGGGGGGCGTTCATTCCTGGGGAAGACTAATTCCCCCTCTCAATGGTTGTTACTTTTCTGCAGTCCTTTGGGAAGGCGGCGCCTCCTTGAGATTTACCATTTGCTTGTCAGCATATCTATTAGTGTTACTGTTTGGGTCTCGTTGAAGCAGCCATATTGTTGAAGTATCATGGGTATAGCTTTCCTATGATTTCTAGTAGACAGTCTCACAGCTGACTTTCCAGTCTTAAAATCTTTCTGCCCCATCTTTCCATGATGTTTCCTGAGCCTTAGGTCTAAGAGTTGTGTTGAAGATATATGCTTTGGGGCCAGGCACCCCATAACAATTGACCTCTATGATGGGACTGGGCATCAGATCTGACAACATCACATCATATGACAGGTCTCACATGGGAGGGTTTTTTATTAAAGGAGAGGGGGCACCAAGGCAGCCTCTAGGAGAGAAAGTAAAGAAGAAAGTTGGGGAAAGGGAGAATGTGACTCTTTTTTTAAATTAAATTTAATTTTTTTACTTATTCGCTTTACATCCTGCTCACTGCACCCTTCTGGTTACCCCTCCCACAATCCTTCTCCCCTTTCCCCTCCATTTCTCCTCTGAGTGGGTGGGGATCTCCTTTGGGTATCCCCCACCCTGGCACTTCAAATCTCTCTGAGGCTAGGTGCTTCCTTTCCCACGAGTGAGGTAACCCAATCCCCAAAGGACAGGCATGGCATGTACTCACTGATAAGTGGAGATTGGCCAAAAAGAAGGAAGGTCCAAGGGAGGAAGCTTGAATCTCACATAGAATGGGGAGTAAAATAGTCATAAGAGGCAGATGGAGGGAGGGAACTGGGAGGAAAGGGGGCTGGGGAGAGGGTGGGGGTTCAGGATCAGGTGTGGGGAAGGAGAGATGGCTAGATGGACATGAGAATGAATGGAAATGGTGAGGAGGTCTGGGGCATCTCTAGGAAGGGACAGAGACCCAGGATGAAGGAGGTACCCAAGAATCAATGGGGGTGGCCTTAGCTGTGACTCACTACAATGGGGATACGGAAACTGAAGAGGCCACCTCCTGTAGCCAGACAGGAACCCCAGTGGAGCGATAGAGACACCAATCCACCCACAAAACTTTCAACCCAAAATTTATCCTGTCTACAAGAAATGCAGACAAGGGGGATGGAGCAGAGACTGAGGGAATGGCCAACCAATAACCCAGAACATGACTTTTATTGGGGCTGTGGGACATTTGCAAGTGTACATGTAACATGGGCAACAGCTAGTGATGACCTGTCTTGTCTTGGGGTCCCTTGAAAGCTGGCTGTAAAGATGCCTGATTGCCTCAGAGTCACTTTTAGCTGTCCACAGATGTGCCTGATTGCTAACACTCTGTACCTTAACTAGTTGTGGCTTCTGTGGTGAGCTCCATGGATTACAGAGAAGTTATAGATGATGAGGGCGAAAGGTACACCTGTGGATACAAGTGTGCCTATTTGAAATGCTGTCAGGAATTATGCTGGTCTAACATGGCTTTAGTAGGTTCTCCTCTAAGATCCATGGTTCATCAGTCTCAGGTAGTCGTAAAGATTTCCAGTACTGAACATGAATTCCCTCCCATTGAGCTGGTCTTAAGTCCAATTAGAGAATTTTTGATTACTGTCAAGATATGAGTGGCACTGTGGTTCATTTAGGAGTATCACGCAGGGCTGGTCATTGTGGGTCACAGGTCTCACACTGGGTTGGACTATTTATTGCTTCTCCTACTTGGTGGCTAGCATAGTACCTTCTAGTACTATGGTCTCTTTTATGCTAACACCCCCTCTCCCCCATTACACGACACTCGGCATAGCTTTCTTCTTCCTAGAGCATCCACATATTCTTGGGCTGATTTCTTTCTCCATTTGGTTTACACATCCCTTCATGGCCTGTTCGTCTTTTCTCTGCCCCAGTTTCAGTTTGTGACTCAAGTTCTTTAGAGAGAGACATGGCTTTGGCTCTTGTTTGTTGATTTCGTCCTAATCTAGGCTGGCTGGCCTCAAACTCACTAAGTAGCCAAGTTTGACCTTGACTCCCAACCTCCTGTTTCAAACTTTCCAACACTGGGATTATAGGAACCATATACAAATCTTCCCGTTTTTTAAGGCCATGGATAGAGATGCAAACACTATGGATACAGATGGAATCACCATGGTTACAGATGCAGTCAGTCATCTCTTCTCCATCTTCATTTGTGTCAAATCATCACACTGTATCTGTGTTAGTGCAGATCTTCTAATGACCACTCCAACTTCATCTGCCCTACTCCCAATTCATCTTCCATGTACTTCCGAGCTTTCCCATCGCTACCAGCACAGAATACAGACACTCTAACGTCTTTACAAGACTCTTCTCCACTGAACCTCATGACCTGGGCTTTAGAGCACTCTACGTTTTAGTCCCATTGTGGAGGTTTGGTCTTGCTGTCTATTGTAGCGCTAAGTGTGAGATCACAAGACCTGGAATCTGAATGTAGACCCTATGTGACTTTGGCCCCAAATTATTTCTAATTGGTGAATAAAGATGCTGACAGCCAACTGCTGGGAAGAAGAGATGTAAGAGGGGTTTAAGGTTCCCAGGCTTGGGGGTCAGAGGAGACCCAGGAGGAGGAGGAGAAGAAGGTGGAGGAGAAAGAGAAGCTATGGGTCAGGTGAGTTCAAGTAAACACAGCCCTGAGGGTTGGCCAATTGGAGTTAAGAGCAGGCTTGATGAAACATAGTAATAACTTGGGGTTATTGATAGGAAAGTAGATTCTAATAGCACAGAGGGTAAATATCTGCCCAGCTCTTGTGCTGTTTAAGGCTTCTGTAAATACAAAGGTGTGTCTATTATCTGAGAACAAAATGGTCTTAGGCAGGATAGAAACCCTGGATTGGGATTAAAAAATTTCAACAACACCTCATTTCTCACCTCTTGGTCTTGCTGTCATTCTTTCAATTCTGTAAAAAACAGGAGCTTTCTGTATCATTTCTTCCAAATGTAAAATTTCCTCTTCTTCTGGTAACGCTTCCTCTACTTGTGTATGGCAAGTATCATGGAGGGGTGAGAGCTGCATTCCACAGGGCAGCCACAGAAGCCATCTCTAAGGGGAGTGACACGTTAACTAAGAACCACAGAAGAAAAGGAGGCCTTTTGGAGGCTGGGAGGCTAGAATGTGTTTGAGGAGTCAAGGGAGCGTCACTTCCTCCCAGAGATCTTTCTTTGACGGGTTATGTGATTCTGCTGCTGAGTGCTTCTGGCTTCTGTAGTGCGTTCTTGGTCATAGTCATTTCTTTTCTGGTTTTCAGTCACTTGGCAGTTTATAAGCTCCACCATAATCAGGACAGGATCTATCTTGCTGCCATAACTATACTACATAATAGTCAATATTTAATTTGCCATAAAGAAACCATAGTAGATAACTAGTACCCTCACATTACAGGTAAAAGAGTCCATGACATCAAAGTTCTAAGGGTATATCTTGAGCAGATTTGTGAAGAGAGGTGTCCTTTTGCAAGGGCAGGTAGTATGGGTAGGCAATGTGATTGGTACTGTAATGCAGTCTTGCTTTGTGAATTGGAAAAAAAATGACCCTGGGTATGAAATCACTTTTACAGGGTGTAGCCCATCCCCACGTCATGAGGCTCCACCCGAAGCATCCCCATTGTAGCCTGAATGGCATACTAACCCTGCCATGTTGGATGCTTGTGTGAACCCCCAGGTCTTTCTCATTTTGTTCCATTATTTCTTTGTGTTGTGTAAGAGTTTACTCATAGCTAGGAAAGTCTATCTTGCAGGGAAGCTCCCAAAACAAGAAGGTAAACAACTCAGAATAGTTCCAGAAAGTCCCTGAAGCTGATAAGATTCACTAGGCCCCTTCCTTCCAGAGAGAGCAATAAAAGCTGCAAAGAAGACTCTGGGATCAGCCCTGCTGCCTGGAAGAGGTTTAAGACCAGAGTCACTTGGAAAGGATGCTCTTCAACCTGTTGGGCTGCCTGCAGGCTGTGTGGTGTGCTCCAGATTCCCAGCTTTGAGAGATTTCACCAATGCTGGGGTAGGCTTTGGTGATGCAGTTTTCTTTGAGCCATTTCTGCTTTTGTAATAACCCCTCCCATATTCCTGTAAGTAACCCCAGCAAAACTTGTCAGTTCCCCAAGTTAGACTTTTGTGGTATCTGTTAGCATTTCTTCTTGGCTCCGCCCAACGGTTACAGCCAGGTTTGCTATAAAAGGACTGTTTGGCCTCTCTCTCTCTCTCTCTCTCTCTCTCTCTCTCTCTCTCTCTCTCTCTGTCTCTCTCTCTCTCTCTCTCTCTCTCTCTCTGTCTCTCTCTCTCTCTCTCTCTCTTTGGCCTCTTTCTTTCTGACCTCTCTCCTTCCCTCTTTATCTCTCTCTCTCTCTCTCTCTCTCTCTCTCTCTCTCTCTCTCTCTCTTACCCTGTTTTCTCTCTCTCTGACCTCTCCCTCTCTTTTTCTCCACATGTTCCCGGCAGGTCTCTTCCCTTTCTCGCTCCTCTCTCTTTCTGTCCTTCTCTGTCCTCTTTCTTTCTCTGCCCACTCCTTTCTCACCCCACTTCCCATTCCCTAAGTCAGTTTCGGTTTATTCTACACCCACCATATGGCTGGTACCTCACGGTGGGGCGGGGTTGGGCAGAATGCCTCAGCATGGGCCTACCGCATTACAAAACATATCATCTGTACTTTGCTCTGTCATGGCTCTCTAGCTGGGGTGAGTGTTGGGAACAAGCAAAAGAAACGTATTCAAATTACTACCATCTAATTTTCAGACTGAATTTAACCCTGAGGAGAAACTAAATGCAAGGTCCCAGGTTCTATGGGAGCTGGGGACTTCCCTACAGTCGAACATTTTCTATTGTGAACAGTTGTCTGAGTCTAGGCATCTCAAAGATAACTTCTCCATCTCGCTAGTGGGTCAAACAAGTTCATGTTCCCAGACCTAGGAATGAACATCTACCCCACTTCTCCAAATGTTTTCATAATTGTCTGTTCACCAGTAAAGAATATAGAAATGGCTGCTATATAATGAAGGTGCATAAGTTGTAAAAAACATATAACCAGTTGCTGTTGTGCCCTAACTACATGCAGCTGACCTGCTTTTTTTAATCCGCGTATTGCTCTGAGCTCTGCACCTAATGTCTAGGAGGACGAATTGAGAACCTTGAAGCCAGGTGCCCTGGATATGGCTCAGTCTCCAACGGGTGCTCCCTTGCCTAACCCATTGTGTCAAAGCACAACTGGACAACACTGCAACTCTCCCCAGCTCCTCCCTCGCTTTGTGTTCCCGTCCTTTGAAAATGTCGTACAATCTCCCTTCAGGGACGTGGTTCAGATTCTAACCTGGCCACCTCCCTGAGTGCTCAGAAAATAAACTTTCATTTTTAAGCTTCCAGAACTGAAGTGAGTTTTTCTCAGCCTCCGCCCCAAACCCAACAGTGAGTAGATGTGTGTCCCCAAACCTAACAGTGTGTGTGTAGCATCTCCCCAGGAAACGTTTTGCCAGAGACCTCAGAGACCTGGTCTCCTGTGTCACAGAGCTTTTGTGAGTTCTCGTTTTCATCCCTTGGTTTATAGCCAAAGCTTTGTTTGCCCTCCTTAGAGACGGCTTCTGTGCTGTCCGTATGAGGTGGCCCTCACCCCTTTATAATTACCATAGACTGAAACCGTCTTTCATGCTGGCTTGTTAAAGCTCTCTCTCCCCATTGGAAAGTCAACTGTAGAGGGTGGGGATCACTTGGGTCACTCTGGCAGTGTCCTCGGGTTCACAGCTCCACCCTGAGTATGCTGGGGGATGAACCGAGCAGAAAGGCCTGTGTACAAGACGCTGTTCTGTCTGAGTGCTCTGCTTACTCTCCTGCTTTACGTGTCTCACCACTGTTTACAGCTTCCCAAGACAAAGGCTGAGCAGGAGGTTATCCAGCCACACGTCTATCAACAGAGGCTCCAGAGTGGTTTGCTCGCCCTGCCCGGGAGTTTTCCCAGGATCCTTCTTTCTACCTCTGACTTTGACCCTTTCTCCTGATGATTCAGGCCGAGGCAGCTCTGATGGCTGCCTTTTTTGCTTTGCATTTCCTGGGGCCACCTTGAACCTACTTAGGCTTCTGGAGGGACAGGCCGTACAGGAACTCAAATGGATCCACTATTACCCAGAATAGACAGGCTAGGTCAGAGTTTGATAGTCTTTGGATTTTGGCCATTTCATAGGCCTTGATGTTAGAAGCTGGCCAGGTGCTTCCCTTTTCTGTGAATCTAAAGTTTCTGTCCAGCACTCTAGAACAACACATAAGCCAAATGCTTATCTTTGCAAACATTTAAATAGGCATCTGTTGGAAATCCTCTCTTGTCAAATGATATTTGCATCTCATAACTTCACCCCCTTCACATCTTGAACCTGGCGTTCACTTCTCTGCGAGTTCAGTATAAATCCATAGAGAAAAACCACTGACACTTCTAAAATTCACTTCTGCAGACATTCTCTGAAATTCTCTAAGGGTTTTTGTTTCAGAAGCATCTCAGTGGTTTGGCCAGAGCCTGAGAAACACCTCTGTGGTGATTCGCATAAGGCACTGGTATGGCGGGAGTGTGCACAGTCAGATCCTGGAAATGGATTGCCCGAGTCACCCACAAATGAAGCATTTTGCGCTTGTCTGCTTGAGAACAGATACAAAGCCTGTGTCAGACAGAGTGAAATGTGGCCGTTTGGCAAGGGCTTTCCAGGGAGAAGAAAAGGTCTGGCAAAGAGAAGCCTTTGAAGCTTCAGATCTCCTAGGAGAGAGAATTGAGTGCCTGTAATTAGAAATTTTATATCAGGTATTAGATTCACAAAATGGGCAGGGAATGTTCTAGAAGCCTGACTTCTGAGGACAGGGAGTCACTGTCTACATGTCTGCATTGGGGCTGCCCAAAGGGAATAACTTATTGGGGGAGGGGGTGAGAAGTAGACCTGGCGGCTGCCCAGCAAGACGAAGAGCAACATGTTATCCAAGAAGAGACTGGGGCCAAGCCCCAGAGCCTCTGAAAGGACAAAGAGCTCACTGTTCCGCAGAAACAAGTACCAAGAAGCCTCCTTTAACCCCCTTGCTTTTACTCAAACATTAGCAGTAAATTCACCTTTGTGTCTGTAATGATACAAATCTGGGCAGGGTTGGGAGCAGAGTGCACCTTTGGGTGAATCTGACAGCTAATGGAAAGATGGGAATCACGGTGCGTTTATCAGGAAGACACAATGGATGGCAGTGTGGGGTCTTGGGATGGATACAATTCTGCACTTGCTGGCACTAAGCTGTGTTTATCTCCAAGCCTTTGTGGGTAGAGTACAGTGACTCATTTGTGCACAGGGCCATATAGTTATTTCTGGATTGTGATAAACATTCATCCCAAGGTTAAGGAAGTCTGAGGCAAATTGTGCCAATATTGTTTAGCTCATCAAACGTTTTAGGAATTAAATCAAATTACTATGCATTTGTCAAGCATCTGTCTATCATGTGAGGGCTAACGGGCAAAGGCAAACTCGTTTGAAATGCAAGGAAACTGGAAAACAAAGAGATTACAGCCAATCTTTTCTGAATTGTCTTCCCAGAGTGAAAGACAGGAAGCCCACGGACTTACCAACAGCTGAAGGAAATGTTTCTGGGAACTCTCGCGCATAGCACAGCCAAAGCAAATATTTTGCTCGGGAAGAAAACAAAGGTTGAAATGAATGTAAAACTGAACTTCACAGAAGATTCGAGAGAATGACAAAAAAATGCTAAGCACGTTCCAGGGGTAGGACAAACTGTACAAAGGTTAAAGGATCTGGGCGGAAGGTCAATTTAAACATCTTAGTCTGTGAAGGACGAGTTCTGTAGAATCTCTTTTTGAGGTGCTGAGGGTCAGACTCAGAATCTTACATGTACTAGGCAAGCACGCCGCCATTGTGAAACTCCCCCAGTACCCTACAGCCTCTTTTCTTGAGGGTCTCATTAGGGCTCCCAGGCAGGCATAAACTTGCTTTAGATAGGTCTTAGAGTAGAGTTTAGTTAGGTCTTAAACTTCCGGTCTTCCTGCTCAGCCTCACAAGTCGGAGCCGTGCCTGGGATAATTTTTCTTTTTTCTTTCTCTTTAAATTTCACTTTCCTTTCCTTTTCCCTTTTAGCTCCCTCTTCTGTCTTCCCTCTGTTCCTTCCTCCTCCTTTTCTTCTTCCTTCTTCCCCCATCCTTTTCCTCTTCCTCTCTTTCTCTTCTTCCTCATCCTTCTGTGTCTCAGGACCAGTAGGAAGAAAAGAGCAAAAATGATTATTGTATTGAAATCCATGAATTAGAATTTGGCCGAGCCCATTCAGATGGTGGTTAGCTGGATTTGTACTGGTTAGTTGACTGTACATTAGCAGAGTTAATTGGTTTATTGACCAGTCTCTACCATGGGTTCTTAAATTCAGAAGGTTCTTGAAGAGGTTGAGCCAGCTGAGACCACCTCCAATCATTCCGTGCTACTATCAGAACACCTTAGGCTGGATCGCCACAATGAACAGAAATGCTATGGCCTTAAAGCTGGGAAGGCCAAGACATGTAGCCACATCTGGCAAGGACCTTCTTGTTACACATTTAAATGAAGAAGCTGATGGCTCATACATTTGAAGCTAGAGAGGTCACAGGCCTGATGCTAGCCGGATTTCCACCGTGGTGAGCACCGGGACCAGTGGAGCTGTATAGCAAGATCTTATCTGAAAGAAACAGAAAGGATGATGGTGGGGTGATCTGCCTCTGGCTGAGTTTTCCCTTTCCCTGGTCCTCTCAGTTCCACCTTCGAACACTAAGCCCAGGGCACTTCTACCTTAAGGTTTTAGGCCTTTACCTTCTTCTCTAAGTAATCTCTCTGTGTGTCTGTCTGCCTCACCCCTTCCCCTGCTGTGTGTGTGTGTGTGTGTGTGTGTGTGTGTGTGTGTGTGTGCCCGAGTGCATTTGTGAGCATCAACTTGGAGGCCAGAAGAGGATGCAGGTGTTTTTGTCAATTGTCTCTGTCTTACTTTCTGAGACAGGGTCTCCGTCAACCTGGAGTGCTCTTGTTTTAGCCAGTCTGACTGCCCAGCAAATGTCCTTTAACACCGGGATCACGGGCACACATGGACATCCTCCAACACCAGGGTCACAGGCACACATGGTCATGTCCATCTTTTATGTGACTGCTGTGGATTTGAACTCAGGTCCTCTTGTTTTCCCAGCAAGCCCCTTTACACATTCGTATATCTGCCTAAGCTCCTTTAGGAACGGTTGTCTTGTCTACTGTTATTTTGTTCATTCTCAAAAGGCCCAGCACTTAGTTTGATCCTCAGAACATACAGAGCTTGGGAAACATTTGTCAAAGAGTAAATGAACCTGTGTAGTGGCACATGTCTGTAATTTCAACAATTGGAGGGTTGAGGTAGAAGGATCAGGGATCAGGGACTCGAGGCCAGCCTGGGCTCCATTAGATCCTTACCCTAAAAACATCTAACAAACAAAAATAAGCAAAAGAACCTATCAGAAGAAGCTGTGAGAAGATGCCGCCTACCTTGCTTTAGTTACTGACAACCAGAAAGTCCTCAATGATGTCTGAAATTTCAGGGAGCCCACGGGACTTTATTTTTAGAACTGATTAATTCTAGCTGGCCTCTCCTTTGAAACCACACCACAATTATTTAAGGAGGAGAGATTTATCCTAAACAATTCCTTATCTTTAAAGTAGAGAATGTAGGGGGTCAAATATCAGATGCTACACTTGCCACAGGGGCTAATGACTTTAATTACCATAGAATGTGTCACAGTTGGAAATTTTTTGCTATGTTATGTGTTTCTTTTTTGTAACATATTTTTTGTTTATTTTGTATGTGTGTGCATCCTGTGGGCAAAGGATAACTTGGGGAGTCAGTTCTCTCCTTTTTCCATGTGGGTTGTGGGGTCGGGACTCTCGTCTGTTAGGGTTGGCAGCGAGCGACTTTAGCTGCTGAGCCATCCCACCTGCCGGGAGTGTGGTTTTGAACCAAAGAGGTAGGTTTCTTCTGAGGAAGGTGTCACAGCATAGCTCATTCAGACTGTGTATCTCCTTAGTGCACAGAAGCTTGGTTAGGTTTAACTGGGTACCTTGAAAAACAAATCAGATGACACATTTGGAGGCTTTGTAATTGATTTTAAACATTGTGTGTGTGTGTGTGTGTGTGTGTGTGTGTGTTCTAATACACAACAACCCCTGACCCAGTAGCTTCTGCTGTTTGTTGAGAGAGCTCACTGTGTAGCCCAGGCTGGCCCTGAACTTGTGATTTTTACTGACTCAGCCTCCCTAGTCTTACCATTACAAGTATATATGCTACCACTCTTAGCTCCCAGTTAGAGGAGATAGAGTTTCAGAAACCCTAAGTGGTATTCAGTAACAGCGAAGATGGTATTTTGGGGACCATCCACGGATAAGCACAAACTGAAGCGAGACATTAAGGTAGGTATATTCCCCTCTGAGATTAGAGGCTCTGAGGCCCATGCGTTCAGGTAGAGTCAGAGCTTTTCGTTTCTTGGAGAATAGTTAATGAATGTCGTGGACCTGGCTCCTTCCCGTGATTCCTAGCTCCTGGGAGAGAAATGTCTAATTCTGCTCCTCCACCTCACCCTTGATCTCAGACAGGAGCCTGTAGACCTGATTTGGGAAATGGCGAGGGAAAAGAGCTTTCCAGAGTAGAAGCAGGTGATAGACCAATGTTTCCACAGCGGTGTCCAGCGCCAAAACTGAGATATGCCATCTTTAGTTGAGGATGTTTCACATGTTGGGATCTGTTTTAAAGTATGTCGAGAGATATGTGAAGGTAAAATATTGAAAATTAGCTTTTTCTTACTTTCTTGCTTACAGGCAATCTGTAACATTTTGTATTGTTTTTAGTGTCTTTAATTTCCCTTTGTAGCTGGTCTTTAGTAATGTCAGCATCCCTATCAACAGTAAATTCAATATTTATTAGTGCCCACTTTGTCCACTGCATCACTGTGCAGTAGTCCCATACAGTGGAGTTAAAAGAAAAAAAGCAGAATTTCTGAGTACGATATTGGTGTATGGATGTGCTGGTGGCTAGGCTGGGGAGCTGCAGAGTGTCTGGGGTCCATGCTGTGCTCCTATAACACCATCCTGCATTGGGTAATGTATGTAGAATAGAAATTTGGTTGGATGAGAAAGGTGTTTGTTGCCAAGCCCGAAGACCTGAGTCCCCAGAACATGGTGGAAGGAAAGAACCAGCTCCTCTAAGTTGTTTTTTGTCTCTGGGTTCTTGAGGCTGAAAAGCTTATATGGTGAGGACCTTCCTTCTGACAGAAGAGCAGAAGGGCCCTGCCAGAGGGAAGGGGACACTCCCCAGTAACGCACTCCCTCCCTGGTAACCAACCACCTTCATTCATTCACGAGGCTCCCTCTCACCTCCTAAGAGGTTCAGCTCTCCACACTGTTGCCCATGTCGTAGGCAGCAGGTGTGTGGTGTCACATGAGTGGGCAGGTGGGTGGTTGCACACAGTGGGGACAGACTGCGGAAGACAGACTACGGAAGACAGACTACGGAAGCCCTTTCTTCTGATTTTTGCCTCCTTTCTTAGAGCACTAGTGCACGGAGTGAAGCAAGATACTAAATTTCAAGGGAAGGGCCAAGGAGACTGGCATCTTGGAGACAGACAGGCAGGAATGTCAAAGGACGCCAGGATGTGGGGAGCATTTAGAACCGACATAGACTGATTATGCAGTCTCAGTTAGTTAGGGTCGTTGGAGATTCAGGGTTTTGTAGCAGGCAAAGCTTGAGGTCCTGACAAGACAGCAATAAGGGAATAAGACTTGGGAATGTAGCTCAGTGGTGAGTACTTGCCTGATACTGAGAAGGTCCTGGCTTCAGTGAGCTGTACCAAAGAAAGACCTGTGGAGAGAAAAAGACCCCATGCATACGGGAGGCAGTGCAGCTCTTTGAGCTCTGCAGATGCTTACTGACATGCAAGTCCTCCATGCGAGCTTCTGGGGCTGCTCCCACAGTTCCACTATTTTGGAGATCAGCCCTTTAGTCCAAGGATCCTGGAGCAGACAAACCTGGCTTCCACTTAGGATCAGAAAGCTACTTCATCCTGTCCTCCCCGGGCCTTTTCTCATATCTCTGGCACATCGCTGACCATCCCTGGGTACCAGTCAAATTAGACAGGGCCCCACCCTAATAACCCTCAATTAGCTTAATCACCTCTTTAAAGGACTTGTCTTCAAACTTTCACTTCTTATCCACAGTAAGACATTCATAATATAGCCGAGCGTGGTGGGACACACACTTTTAATACCAGCACATGGCAGGCAGAGGCAGAGGGATAGGTCAGCCTGGTCTACAAAGAAAATTCTAGTGCAGCTAGAGTTATGTAGTTGAGATTTTGAGTAAAAAAAAATCATAAATGTATAACCGAGAAAAGCTGTCATAGAGCAGAACTACGTATCTGGTCTTTTGAAAGTCTTCTCTTTAGAAATCCCCGTGGAGCTTTCTACTGGACACCTGATGCAAATGACAACCACAGAGAAATGTGCAAACAACAGTGGGACATGTGTGCACCGTGGATTTCACAGACTATGCCATCCTAAGCTGGGACGGGGGAAAAGGAGGGGGCATTGGAGAGTCGCAGAGTCTTGATTCATCGTGTAGGAAAGAAATGTATTCAAAAAATTCATAGTGTAAATGTATGTCATCTTAAAATTAGGGAGCAAACAGTGAAAGTCATATTTAAAATTATTTGCCTCCATGGAGCGGCCTGTGCTAGCACGTGTGGCTCCGGAGGTGATGGCATTAACCTTTTGTATGTTTCTGTTAGGAGCTTTATTCATGTTTATAAATAAAATTCATTATGATGCCTGATCGGTGTGATCACAGGAAGCGACCATAAAGATGGGGGAAGGGCAGAAAACACGCAGTCTGTGTGTCCCTTGCACTGTAGAGGGAAGAAGGCCCCTGCCGCGTGACCACAAACGTTCTGATCTCTAACACAGCTCTCCCCACACTCTGGAGCCACTCGGTCTCATGGCTGCATCGTTAAGTGTGTAGCCTCTCCTCATTTGTTCTAATTTAAGTTCACCAAATAACCATTGCAGCCATGGGCTTTCTTGTAGGTTTGTTTATGGGGAAATGTGCTCGGCACCGTTCTTTTTCATTGTTAAGTGAACAAATTGACATTCTGAATTACACAGCCGTGCTATGAGTGGATTTATAAACATGAGTCTCCAGGGGAATTGTCTGTTCTGGAGTCCGGGAGTCGGACTCCACAGGACAGTGGGCAGAACTAGACCACATGACTCACCACGAAGTCCTCACTGCCAGTAGCTGGAACCATGGCTTCTCCTGGTAGGGAAAGTTCCTTACTGTGTTGATTTCTGTAGGAGAAGGAGGAAGTACAGCTTCAGTGTTAACACCCAGACCTGCCTTGGAATGTGTACTCTGCCAATTATTTACACTATTTTCTTGAACTACTGTTTACGATAGTGATTAATTCATTTCAACAGTCACATTGAATAATGAGCAAGGCATTTTGTTGGAAGATACAAACAGGACTAAGGATGAGTTCTAACAACCAAGAAGGTAACCCAATAAGTGCCCATCAGATAGGGGGTATGGTGAGCACATAAGGGTAGAATTGTTCAGACTTCGAGGGAGGGGTGCTGGCACCTATACCAGTGTGGATGAACCATGATGGCATTACACTAAATGAATGAGTGTGGTGTAGTGGCTCAGCATTTGGGAGGCTGTGATGAGAAGGTGAGATCCTTTTTAGCTTGGGACTAGCTTACACAACAAGATTCTGTCTGAAAGGAAGAAAGGAAAACAAAGCCAAATTCCCAAAAAACAAAAACAAACCAAGAAACCCCAAATTAGAACAGCCTATGTGACTCCACTCATACAAAATGAGTAGAATAGTAAGATAGAAACAGAAAGTACAGTGTGGTTTCCAGGGACGGGAAGTCGCTCTTTCATAAGTATACAGTTTACATTTTAGTAGATGAAAAGGTTTGGGATGTTATTTAACTGCAATTTGTTTTGTTCTGAGACGGGGTTTCTCTGTGTAGCCCTGGCTGCCCTGGAACTCACTCTGTGACCAGGCTGGCCTCTAACTCAGGAGATCTGCCCGCTTCTGCCTCCTGGAGTGTGGGATTAAAGGCATGTGTCACAACTGCCTCGCTTAACAGAAATTTAATGCCAGTGAATCCTATGCACACAATGGTTAAAATACCAAATTTTAGTAACCAGGCATAGCGGTACACCCCTTTAATCCCAGCACTCAAGAGGCAGGAAGATCTCTGAGTTCGAAGCCAGCATGATCTATAGGGCAAGAATATGTACTTTGCTACCGAAAAAAGGAGTAGGGAGGGAAGAAAGGATTTTACCTCCTGCCCCAAATTTACTACAACCTCATGAGAGACCAAACTTGATGGCTGAGATATTATTATTGAAATATAGACAAACTAGAAGTTAATAAGTATGCAATTCCCCCAGTTTCTTAAAAATTCTTTTGTTAGAAACCTTCCATTGATGCTGAGGAAACAGAAGACCCAGGAGACTGGGAACTGTATCTCTCATTCTGGGTCCAGTTGGAAGTGTCAGATTGGAACGCGCCACAAGCCCTCCTTTGCCCTGTAGATGGCGCTAGAACTGTAGTGCACCTCCAGGACCATAGGTGGCGCTCTAGCGGGACCACTCCGTCCCGACCTCTATTACTCTTCCTTCCGTCTACCGGTCCCGCCCCTCCTGCGGCTAGCTCGCACTGCGCATGCGACGGCTGGTGGTCAGTGGGACTATGGCGGCTTCTTCAAGTGGTGAGAAGGAAAAGGAGCGGATGGGAGGCGTTTCAGGAATGGCAGGCCTTGGCAGTACGCGAGAGCGGCTTCTGTCTGCGCTGGAAGATCTGGAGGTCTTGTCGAGGTAACCGCGGCCTGGGAGCCTGCTCCGGCCGGCTCGGCTGTGGGCGCTGACTGGTTAGGCGGGCTGGGGAGTCTCCGGCCAACGTGGTGGACGTGGGGTCAACTGCCTTCCGGGGCTTTGGGCGGCATTTCCCCTATCAAGGGGGATATCTCAGTCACAATGACCTGGGACCCCAAGACAGTCAAAACTTTGTAGTTGCCGGTAAGAGGACCAGATCCGAGCTCCTTCATTCATGGACACTGAACAGACATTTAAAGCACGCTCCCTCCCGGATACAAAGTGCTGGGATACTGTAGTCAAGGGGAGACTAGGTGCCAACACGAAGGAGCCCAGGGCAACGAAGGAGACGAATGTTTAAAACTGCTGTGGGCCAGATCTATAAGGGTTGAGCCGTAGCCTTCTGCAGTCCACGGATGGGATTTCTATTCTGGTGGCAGCAGGGCAAGCTTCCCTAAGAAATGGGCTGCATGTAAAATCACCAGGCTTGGTAGGCGTCTGGTAGGTAGTCCACCATCTGAAAAAGCCTGAAAATGTCATGCAGGACAAGGCGGGGTGACTGGTGTGTGGCCGAGATAGATTAAATTGGATGTCATACTCCACTTTGTCCTGATTGTCTCAAATCTATCAGTTAGAGCCTTAACAAGGGAAGGCAGCCCTGGCAATCTGTACCGTCTTACAAGAAAACATAATTTACACAATTGGCAGCTCTATTGGCCTGCAGACCCACAGTCCAGTCAGGAGATTGTCACTTAATCACAACTGAGTCTTTGGTGATCGTGTGCAGTAGCGGGTGAGTGCTGAAGTGTTTACAGTCACTCTGAGTGTCCAGCATGTTGAGAGGACCATGAAACCAACAATCAATTGGGGCAGGGAGCAATTAAACAGTTTCTTTTGTATTTACTTAACAAATTTTTAGTGTGCTATGAAGAGGTTTCACTAGATAGCCCAGGCTGGCCTGAGTCCTCCCAAATACCGAGTTCACCTTACCCTGATAGTTGTTTTTCTTTTAGGGAACTTATAGAAATGCTTGCAATTTCAAGAAATCAGAAGCTGTTACAGCTGGAAGAGGAAAATCAGGTAAATGGTTGCATTATTAATTATTATTGTTACTATTACTATTATCTTAAAATTATTAATGTTGGGCAGTGATGGTTCACACTTTTAATCCTAGCACTGCGTGGGAAGAGGCAGGCAGATCTCTGACTTCGTGGCCAATTTGGTCTACAGAGGGAGTTCTAGAATAGCAAGCTCAGATAAACCCTATCTCAAAGAAAAAATAAGAAGATAACTTAATGTTTGAAAGTTTATGTTTATTTTGTGTGAATCTTTAAATTGATACTTTTTTAAAAAGCATTACTTTATTTTATTTTTGGATTTTTTTCTGAGAGTGCCTCTGTAGACCAGACTTGTCTCAAACTCATGGCCATTGGCCTGCTTCTGCACCCCCAACCCACAACCCTCCCCTGCACCCCCTCGATTGCTGGGATTAAAGGCCTGTGTCACTGTGCAGGGCACATTGATACTTTTCTTTATGGCACTTACGTAACAGTGTGCCTAAGAAGTTCCTAGCCATACATTGTGGCCCACACCTTAAGTCCCAGCACTGGAGTGTCCCAGGTAGGCAAATCTCTGTGACTTGAGGTTCTTCATGGTTTAGATACGACTTTATTCCTTTACTTCTGAGTTAACCAATAAAACCTTATAAAATAGAGACAAACAGTATGCTGGAAGGAAGTTGTTACTACAAACACCTGTATGTTGCTGCTTCATCCCAGTGAAACTTGAAATGAATGGAAGTCAATGGACATCACTCTTAGAAGCTATCTATACTGTTCATTCATTCTAATTTTCTCCAGTAGATAGATGCATTTTATTTTCTTTTTCTGATTCAGAAACTTCTTTTTCCTTTCTCTACCTATCCTTTCCTTTTGAGTGTGTGAGTGTGTGTGTGGCAGGGGTAGTTTTCAAGACAAGGCTTCTTCATGTATGTAGCCTTAGCTATCCTGAAACTTACTTTGGTCACCACAGGGTCATAAGAGTGTGTGAACTGGCCCTGCTCCTTGGTGGCTACAGCACTTGGGAGAATGGGCCCTGTACCTCATCAGGACAGCACAGTAGTGCTGTACCTGGTTGAGGGGACATGGGTGAGCCAGCCCTGAGCTGGCCCTGCCACTCATCTGCCATGATGTGTTCTGGGTGTGGGGTGTTGTCGTCATCATCCATCCCCACCCCCTTAACACCTACAGTAATTGAGAGGCTGGCCCTGCCCTTGCTGGCTGGAGCACTTGGGAGAGTGGGCCCTGCCACTTGTTTATTCTGAGATGGTGTGGATGCAGGGGGTGATCCCCTCTTTATATCCTGCCCCCCCCATCTCTGTGCCACCATCTGTGGTAGTCCAGAGTCGGCCCCAAGGGCATGAATACAGGAGACCTAGCCTTGCCCACTCACTAGCTGTAGACTCAGGAGAGTGGGCCTGCATCACCTGGGCTGGTGGAAGGTATGAGTAAGCCAGCCCTGAGGCGGTGAGAGCAGGAGAGCTGGCCCCAAGGGTGTGACATGCAGGAGAGCTGACCTTGCTCCTGCCTCTGGTGGCACTGGGTGGCCTAGCTGGAGCTAGCTGGAGACCTCCCTGATGGTGCGGATGCAGCAGAGCTGCAGGCTGACAGCTGCCACCCAGGCCCACACCCAGCGCTCTGAGTCGTTCCTCCCCAAATCTATATCATCTGCAAGAGTTGGGACACATGAAAGGGCCAGGCCTGCTGGTCCAAAGCTGCAGGATCTCCATGACAAGGCAGTAACAGCAGGATAACCAGGAGGAGTCCCAGGGAGGATCCAATATTGATGGTGTCACGGAAGCCAGAGGTCTCAAACCAGACCAGTGACCCATTGCGTGAGCATTTGCAAGTGAAGATGTGGACAGAGGGACACACTGTGTGACTCACTGTGACACTGCAGCTTCCATGATGAGTTGTTTTCTATGCTTTGCTTTTGTTGTTTGTTGTGTTTTAAATTTTTCAGTTGGAGATTGCAAGGGCAAAGGCAGTTATTGAGGGGACAGGGAGATGAGCAGGACTGGGGTGAATGATGTGAAACTCACAGAGGATCAATAAAAGGTTTTTTTTAAAAAATATTGATGTGCAAGTATGAAGAGGCTCGAGAAACGGTGCTGAGATTCTCACTGTAACTCCCTTCGCCCACACTGTGGAGTTTCCGTTGTTCACCGAGGATGTTTGTTTAGTAAGGATGTGTTAAAATACAGCAGTCTCTTTGAAAGACTCTCAGTTCTCTGTTGTGCTGTGCCTGGTCCTAAGTTCAGTGAAACAAGCTTCACGTGTATTCTTCCAGTGTTAATTCTCACTCCTGCACCCTTTGGAAACCTCCATTCTGAAGGACGAATAGAAAGAGTCCATATAAATTGCCTCCTCTCCTTAAAATTTCACTGTCTTTATGTTCACAGTAATGTGTGATTATTAAAACCTGTGAAAAATAAAAAGTGGGTTTAAATTAAGGGAGGGAGGTGTACACCATCACCATCACCGCCTGGCTCTTTTTCTTTTCTTTTTTTTTTTTTAAGATGGATTTTTATGTAGCCCAGGTTTGCCTTGAACTTACTGATTCTCCTGCCTTTGCCTCAGTGCTAGGGTAACAGAAGTGGTCACCACGCCTGGCCTGATGAGCTCTTTTGTGTTATAACATGCATTATGTCAAGAGTCTTCAGAGCAGGCTGGCGTATAACAACACCACATAATAAATGTTGTTGGTGAATCTTTCTTTCTAGAGGAGGATGGCTCATGAGGTAGTGATTTTCCTGTGCTTGTACTGCTAGCAAATGAAGGGCTACAACCTGAACACCAGGCTTCTGTTGCATATCAACCCTTGTGGCCTTTTGCCACATCTGCATACCATCTCTTCGCTTTACTGGTTTTTAGCCTCCTCTCTTTCTCTGCCTTCTAAGTAATCCTGGGTGTGATACAGCTTCTAGTGTATTAGTGCACTTGCATTTCAAGGTTTTTAAAGTTCTTAATGCCAACTGAAGTCGCCTCAAAGCAGTAGATTTTGGAGGAGGTTTTTTTCCATTATTCCATTGTATGTTTATGGAGAAATTTAAAAATTTTATCCTTGGAAGATGAATAAACCTCGAATTTGGCATGGTACTACTACTGAAAGATGTGTTCTTCGTGGAAGAGGAGCAGGAGTGGCCATTCTTGATAGTAAGACTGTTTCCCATAATTACAGGTGGAATGCCGATTAAGATTTTTTCAAGGTGTTAAAATGTACAAACTTAGCCGATTCAAGTATAGATTCTTTGTGTCGCAGTGCTAACCGTGATGATCCTGCCGTCTGATGGGATAACTGTTGCTCCACAGGTCTTGGAGTTGCTAATTCACCGAGATGGGGACTTTCAAGAACTAATGAAATTAGCACTTAATCAGGGAAAAGTCCACCATGAAATGCAAGCTCTAGAGAAAGAAGTAGAGAAGAGAGACAGTGATATTCAGCAGCTGCAGAAACAGCTGAAGGAGGCAGAGCAAATCCTGGTAAGTTGACGGCTGGTCCTGAGAGAAGGAGGCCACTTCATTCTCTTCTGAGAAAAGGGCTGTTGTCATAGGTTGAAGGGGGTAGTGTGTATCAATGTTTTGCCTGAATGTACTCATGTGTATAACATGTATGCCTGCTGCCTGTCGAGGCCAGAAGAGGGCATCAGATCCCCTGGAACTGGAGTTACAGATGTATTTGTGAGCCACCATGTGATTGCTGGGAATCAAATCTGGAAAAACAGACAAAGCTCTTAACCACTGAACTACCTTTCTAACCCTCTACCCCTTTTAGTTGGCCTGATAGGGCTTTACTGTATAGCCAACTGTGACCTCAAACTTGGTGGCTATCCTCCTGCCTCAGCTTCCTTAGTGCTGGGATAGCAGACAAGTTTCAAAGAGACATCCTAGCCATGGTTCAGTGACCTCCTCCCTCCACCACCACCCCCTCTTTATTTTCAGATAGCCTGTATTACTTTTGAGCTATATATTTTATTTAAATGTTTTAAATTATAAAAATAGGGAGTTGTATTTTGGCCTAATTAAGGTTTGATATAAGTAATCAAAATGTCTATGAAGTATTTTTGGTCAATAAACATGTACTCGTTTCACAAAGTTTTTAAAATTTCATTAATATGTTTGCTTTTCCATCTTAAGTTGGGGAGTTGTCAAACAAGGCTCTATATTAGGTGTTTCTTTGTTCTCTATATTTAAAAGTTTCCCATTTATAAACTATTTTATGTGCATGTGTTTTGCCCATAAGAAGGAACTGTCACAGGTGAATGCTTTGGGGATTTTGTTCTGATTTTTAAGTAAATGCTTTTAAACATTATTTTTTTCCTAGTGAAAGTAATATTTACTTACCAGAAAATATAGAAAAGTAGAAAAAGGAAAATTTGCCTTTGTCTCATGGCTGGAACAGTGACCCAATCCACATTTGGTCTTGTTGTTGTTGCCTGTCTAGGCAGGAATGGTGTGTTTTCATTCCAAGGACACTTTCTACTTGCAGTCCCTCATCTCTCCTACCCTATTCCCACGGAAACCTTCCATCCCCAGTGTTCCCTCCCCACACTTTCATGTATTTCTAATTATTAACCGGAGACTGAGTTATGAATACATCTCTTTCATTAAGTATAATTGATAATTAGTGTGATATAAATGATATTAAGTGGGGCTTCAGGTGACCGATAAATTTCAGGGATTTCCAAGTCTTGTATAATGTTTCTGTAGGTAACTTTGTGTATCTAAACACTATGCTTGATATAGTTAAGAATAATTTGTATTTTAAATTTGTTCAAATTAGGCAACAGCTGTTTACCAGGCAAAGGAGAAACTCAAGTCAATAGAGAAAGCAAGAAAAGGTTGGTACCATGGGAAGGCTGCCTGACTGAGATACAAGCCTGTGTCTTAGGATGCTCATGAGGACTGGGGAGATGTGCAGTGGGTAAAAAGCTTGTTCATGTGATCTCTAGAACCACATAGAGCTATGTATGTGCCCACCCTCACATGCTTTCACATACACATGCACACATTCTCACATGCATGTACATGAAAATAAAACATGAGTTGATAAAACTACTACGGTCAGGCTGTTGAAAGGGTGCCCAGGAGTTATCCACTGTAGCGTGTACTGTGTTCGTGTAGTTGACATCCTGAAGAGGGTAGCCGTACCTCACAACCCTCCTGTGGTTCAGTATAGAATAATAGAAGGGATTCGTGCTTTTCATTCACATGTGTAGTGTCGACAGTGGTTTACAGACTGGAAAGACAGAGGAGCAGGAGTGAGCTTGGATCTTGTAGGCAGAGATAATGACAGAATCCACACAACTACCTGAAAAGGGAACACTGGAGTCAGCATCAGCTGTACACGTGCCTGCCACTCTGCCCTTTAAAGGCCTTACACTTCCTAGTCAGGAGACCGAGAGTGAAGTCACTGCTGTCACTTTAATGCTCTGTGGATTTGGGTTACAGTTAACCATTTCTCCATCTGACTTGTTCTGCTTGCCGGTATGGAATCTGTTTCTCATTGTTACACCCAAAAAAACAGCTAATATTCTCAGAGAGACGGGTGGGCTTCTGTAGCAGAGGCAAGCCTCTAGGAGAGGTGGCTGAGTCCATCAATCAGGACTGGGTAGGAATCCATAGTGCTTTTTCAAACAGGTCTAGAGTTCATAGAGTACAAAGCTCTTCCCATTCCTCAGAGGTAACTGCTGTTTCTGTTTGGTGCACAGTTCATGTAGAGCCTCTTCATTGGTGGTCACAGAGGATGTGGACTGTTTGGTTAGCTGCTTGGATGTTGCTGGAATGAAAAGCTCTCCCCTCGGTGTACTGTTCCTCACTGTGACATTCAGAAGAGCTCTGCATTTGCTGTCGGCCAGTAATGGAGATTACTGAGCATTATCATGCTGGCCTTAGATTTATGGTAGCTGACTTCGCCAAATGGGTGCCTTGATTCTTTAGTTAAACATATATTTGTAACAGTTTTGGTGTATATAGATGGCTGAGATGATCCTGATAGTTTGAACTTAAGTATGGTGTGTGACTGTGACGTGTGCTCTTCTAAGCTTGTGTTTAATGGTCTGTCCTGTTCTGTTTTCTCAACTCAGGCGCTATCTCCTCTGAAGAAATCATTAAGTACGCACACAGGATCAGTGCCAGCAATGCTGTATGTGCTCCACTGACTTGGGTTCCAGGTAACAGTGCTTCTTCCGTCAGATGAATGCAGGTTAAAGTCCTGAGGTGCATCTGTAGCATTCTAAGTGCCTGTGTAGAACACAGAAGGATACTGTATCTAATTCCTGTTACATTGTTTTTACCAAGCAATGATGGGAAGTGGTTTTTCCATTTTACTTTTAGTGGTAATAGGTTAATCTGGGACACTTTCAAAGCAATAGGTTCATATACTTGTAACACCTAGGCTGGCCAGAAGCGAGTTCTTCAGTGCCATTATATTCCTGCAAAGCCTCAGCCTGAGAGGCAGTCACAGAACAAACACCCAGCGCAGTTCACCAGCCGGGAAGAGCGGGAGCATTAGGGACAGCAAAGACAATACAGTGCAGTCACAGCACTGCAGATCAAGTAGGAGATGGGAAACCAGAGCTGGCGCAGCGGCCTCCGTGGAGGATGGAGAGAGCCAGCTCGGCTCTGCTCACTCCTGACCAGTGTTTGTTGTTGCTGAACACAATGACGGTGGCTGCAGTCTGAGGATGGGTAATTCCTGGTGAGAAATATTACCAAATTTGGGTGTGGGTGCCATCCCAAACTGCTATTCAATGTCCCTCTTTGATGGGAATGACAATAGGTTCTTGTGATAAAACTAGAGAGGTGTAGAAACTAGTCAGTGTGTGTTTCTTTGTGACAGGTTTGTGTCTCCTAGTCTGGTTCTATCTTATGTATTTGAAGGTGACCTTGAGCTGTCCCACCTCCACCTTGAGTTGCCTCTGTGCAGTCCTGTTTCTACTTCCAAATACTGGGCTATGGGTGTGATTATAGGCGATGTGCCCACCACCCCTACTTTTTTCACCACCCCCATGTTTTTTACAAAACATAGAATGTATATTCATGGGAGGATTCAGAGAAGAAACAAAAATGTGTGCATTTTGAAAATTAATATTGGGAGCTGGAGAGATGGCTCAGTGGTAAAGAGCACTAGCTGCTCTTGCAGAGGACCTGGGTTCAATCCCAAGTTCACACATGGCAGTTCACTTGTCTGTAACTCCAGTTCCCCCGGACTTCTGACACCCTCACACAGACATGCATGAGGCAAAACACCAATGCACATAAAAGAAAATAAATGATTTTAAAAAATTAATATAATATAGTCTCTTTCTCCCCCAACCCCCTTCCTTTTATTCATTGAGAGACAGTTTGTCTGTGTAGCCCTGGCTGTCCTGGAACTCACGTTGTAGACCAGGTCAAGTCAGAGTCCTGCCTCGCTCTGCCTCCTGACACCTGGGACTAAAGGTGTGTGCCGCCGTGCCCAGCTTGAGAATTGTAATGGTAACCTCAGGCAAGGGGTGGTAGCACATAGTGAAGAGGCCGGGGCAGGCCTGCAGCTTTGAGGCTAGCATGACTACCTGCTGAGACCTGTCTCACAAGCGCTCCAGTCCTTTAGTGTGAACAAGGACACCTAATTCTTCAAGAACATATACATGATTTTAAACCTGAGTTAAAAGCTGTCTTTATTGTTTTAGGAGACCCTCGACGGCCATACCCAACTGATTTAGAGATGAGAAGTGGATTGCTGGGTCAGATGAACAATCCTTCTACCAGTGGTGTGAATGGTCACCTCCCAGGAGATGCCCTTGCAGCAGGTAGACTGCCAGGTAATGCTAACTGGATAGGTGTTTTCAAGCGACCAGGGTTATTCAGAGGTGGCCGTGAGGTAGTGTCTAGCATTGGGCACTAATATCTGTTACATAGATTCCCTACCAGTTTATTGTTCTGTGCTTCATCCAAAGACCCAGCAGTGGTGCATAGGACACTGACCTAAGCCGCTCTGTCCCTCACATGCATCTATCTCCTATCTCCCTCCCCAGGCCTGGCCCCCCTTATCGTGACCACTCTGAAGAGCATTTTTGCAGTTGTGAGGCATGCTCACAAATAGAATAAGCTCATTTTGTAGGTGCCATATTTAATGTTCTCCTTAGAATCTTTCTAAGGAGAGGACATGTGCTTTCTGAAGCTATCACTTCTGTGTTAACATGTGGGTTTGGGAATCTGCTCATTTGTGTTTAGCATTGCGAATCCCTTTTGTTAGATCGTTGGTACTGCAAGGTAAATGGGTAGGTAGATAGGATTAAGATTCTTGCATAGAGGGCAGGGATCGAGTAGATGGATCACAAGTAGAACTAATCCCTGTGCTTCTTCTCCTCAGATGTCCTTGCTCCACAGTACCCATGGCAGTCAAATGACTTGTCTGTGAACATGCTGCCACCAAATCACAGCACTGACTTTCTGTTGGAGCCTCCCGGGCACAACAAAGAAAACGAAGATGACGTTGAGGTTATGTCAACAGATTCCTCAAGCAGCAGCAGTGACTCTGACTGAGAAAGGGGTGGCGTGCACACTCCACTGCCACAGAGTTCTGTCAAGTGGGAAATGGAAAGCACAGACCTCTAAGGAACCCAGGAAAGTCAGTGGGCTTTCTTCCTGTAGCCAGAACCGCTGGTTCTCATCTGTTACACACGTGTTTGAGGATTCGTCACAATTGCTGTTGTGCTTGGTTTGTACCTAGCAGCTATGGGATGAGACTGAAGGAGAACTGCACAACTCATGGAGAGTACTTAGCAAGGGCACTGAGCCAGGCCTGGTGGCTCCTACCTTAGTCCCAGCGCCTGGGAGGCTGAGGGATTGCTGGGAGTGTCGGGCCGCCTTGAGCTACGAAATAAACTGAGCCATCAGGGTAGCAGAACAAGAACAGAGGCATGGAACTCTGTGATATTTCAAAAAGTGCTCACTTGAAAGTGAAGTTGCCTGCTGTTACAGTGACAACTGTCAATATTTATATGTGGTAAATACTGTAATTTGTGTAAATAAACTTGGTTTTGTTTGTATTTAATTATTTCAATTTTTAAAAAATAGATATTTTAAATTTAGGTACACCTTCAGGGTAGGAATGAAACATTTAAATCCAGTTGAATTTAAGCTGGGCAGTGGTGGCACATGTCTTTAATCCAGCACTCAGGAGACAGAGGCAGGCAGATCTGAGTTTGAGGCCAACTTTGTCTACAGAGTGAGAAGAGTTTCAGGAATACAGAGAAACCCTGTCTAGAAAAAAAAATCCAAACTATTTTATACTATTCAAATAAGATTCTGGTATATGTGAGAATATACACCATAAAATGACTATCTTAACTGGTATTCACAATTAAGTTTCTGAGATCATTAATAATTGAAAACATTTATTATAATCCCATACCACACAGACACACCTGAACATCAGGTGAATTTTATGGAAGGTTTTAGAAGGCCACCATCTCACGCCATCACCTGTCTACTTGTGACTTTTTTCTGTTCTTTTACGGGACTGGGTCTCCTTGTTTATATAAGGTGCCCAGGCTAGTCTGGGACTTGCAGTCACCTCCCTTTACCTCTTACTGTAGTTTCTCAAAACAGTTACTTTTAACTTTTTAGCTACCAAGTAGTTAACATCTGTGCCTAAGATGTTTATAAAATTATTAGTTTTAGATAAATATTACTGCAAACATAGTAATTATTACAACATTTAAGAAACAGTGTAACATAAAAGTGAACTTGGCCCTCTATTGAGCACAGTTAACATTTTGAAATAGATTCTTACTTAGTACATGTACCAGGCATGGTGGCACATGTCCCAGTACCTGTGTGGCAGAGGCAGGCATATGTCCCAAGGGTACTAGGCCAGCTGACATTGATGCTGGGTTCTAGGACAAGCAGCAAGCACTCTTAACCAATGAACAAACCTCCCTAGACCCAGAAGCCTAAGGACCATACATTTATCATACCTGAACGCAAACATTTTGACAAGTAAGTAGGTATAAGTAAGAGAAGATGAGATTTATTGTAGCACATTATAACTTTGAAAAAAAGTTGAAAATTTAGCAAACATCACAATTCAGTATTTTAAAAGAGCAAACTACAAATGTTAGAGATGTCGGTTCACAGGAGTGAGCTAATAAAGAAAGATGAGCTGTGGGCCGGTGCACTCACGCGGGACCCCTTTGGGTGCCATTTTTTTCCTATATTCTTTGTATTTGTAATGTTTTTATCTTGGAGATGGGGACTGAACTGAGCCTCGCAGATGATCTACCACTGAGCTAAACGTCCAGCTCCCCCTTTGGTTTGGATGCCTTTATAAAACCTTAAAAATCAGATTTTATTTTTTAAGCGCCTATGAAATAATATTTAACACTAGAAAATTAAGATCAGGAAAGTTTATTGACCATATAATAAAAATCAAATGCATGTTAACATAGTTTTTATAAAGTACTCAGTGAGAAAGTCATTTTAGATTTTTGGCAAATCTCTTCAATATCTGACCCGACAGAAGGAAGCTGGCTTCCCTTACTGCCTTTGCACTTGCCCATCATGTGTAAAGCCCTAAGTTCAACCCCCCAGTATCAAAGCAAAGCAACCAGAAAACTAATGATGCACCAGCCACTTAGAGAGAGGGGGATGTAGCTTGAATCAGCGTCAGGGCAGTCAAGTCAGGATTGGGAGTTCAAGGTTATCCTCGGCTACAAAGTGAGCTGGAAGCCAGCCTGAGATACATGGGACTGAATTAGAGAAGAAGTTAATATCTGGCCATTATAAAAATAACTGAGCTGTGCAGGCACAGACCTCTTCAACCATGTTTGGGCTGTGCACAGGAGGTGTGGCCAGCACTCCCCAAACATCTCCACTGGTTTTGCCCTGATCAAAAGTTAGCCCATGTGAAACGAATACTGCGTAAAGAACAAGATTCACAAGGCGAAAGGGTTCACGTGGCACCTGTACAGGACAGAGAGATGGCAGCAGTGAAAAACCGCCTCACATAAGAGCACAGCAGGGGCCTGTGCAGCAGAAGGGCCAGTGACTGCCCAGTAACAGAAACTACATCAGCCAGAAAACTATGCTATGCCTGACCAGAGAGATGAGGGCACACGCAATCCAAGCCCGGACACATCAGGATGAATGGGCTGGTCAGAAGCTTTAGTGTTAGCTAAGCCTGATGTGTCAGCTTTCACAGCAGACAACATGCAGTTCCGCATGCTGTTCTGTGAGACATTTCACTGCTCAATCTCTTACAGTAAACTTACAATTTGCTGGGGGGGGGGGGGATGGAGAGCAGCCAACCAGCCTTTGGCTGTGATGCGCTGGAAAGCTCTTGACCTCTAGGAAATCCCCCACAGCACTACCCTGTGTAATCCCAACAGGCAAAGACCCCAATCTCAGGCTCAGAAAGGGAGATGCAGAGGACCTGGCCGTTAGTGGGATCCACAGCTTAGTCTCACATTTACCATGGATTCTCTCAGATACCAGGGGGTTACAGCCTACTGCTTTTCTTAAGCTCTCTAGCTACACGAATTGTCATTTAAAAATTCTATTCAAGTGACTAGAAGTGAAAAGGAAAACCGTCAAGCATGATGAATTTTGCTGTTGGCACAATGCTTTTGAACTTGAATGGCCATATTTGAGTTCCGACCTCTATTTGCACTAGAACAAGGCAATCTGTTTCGTTCACCTCCATGCAGCTGACAATGGTAACTACACAGTGCAGAAAATGAACCACACGCTCCCTACACATCTTATTTTATGTCTCAAGACAACCCAGCGACTCCCAGGGAAGAAGTTCTTAAGGTTTTTGAATTACAAGTTCTCCTGAGACTGCAAATAGACCATTAACCACAGGGCTCTGGATAAAATTGAGTTGTCCTGAAACAGAATTTTTCATTTACTGAAGTTTTTTTTTTTTTTTTTTTTTTTTTTTTTTTAATCAAGGAATCTTGGTGTCTTTTCAAGGTGCTTTCCTCTGTACCCTTCCAGGTGGTTCAGGTCCTCTTTAAATGGATCATAGCCTTGCTCTTTTAGACAACGGAGAGCCCAGAAAAGCTGGTCCAAGGGAGGAAACTCTTCCCAGGGAACCCACTCCCAACCTAGAAGAGAAAGAGACGATCAGTCCACACAGATGGCAGAAAGTGAGGGGTTTGCACTTGGTGAACTAACCTATCACATATTCAGAACACAGCTGAATTTACAAGCGACTGCTCACCATTCAAACCTACAGCAATGTCTGGGCTAGCGTGGCTGGGCAAATAAAACCCACATTTAGAATGAGGAGCCTGGGAAGGGGAGGGAACAGTGATGGAGAAACCGTGGACTGTTTCTCGTTTCCTTGCTTGAGAGCGGGTCGCATGCATCGAAGCCTTCAGTCCTTACCTGAACTCATCTGAGGCGTCCAGTGTTTATAGATGAGGGGAAACGGCCCACCATCAGGTAACTTGGCCAAGGTCACAGAGAACTGTAAGATCAAAACTGGACCCCCCAGACTATGTCTAAATTGCATTACAGTCCGGATTCCCATCAGGTATACAGAAGGACTGCTGGTAGGTAAACACAAGCCTAAAATCATCGTTCCTCCAGAACTTGTGAATTGGGTTCTGCCAGGAGGAGCCTCCACTGGCCTTATGCCTCTACAGCTCAGGGAGTGCAGCACTAGCTCGGTCCGAGGCTAGCGAGCATCCACTTCCCTATAACCCACCCCACTCTACACTTCCAGGAGGTGCTAGCTAACAGGCTCATCACAGACTACTTCTTGAAAACCGTCAAGGCTTTCCCCACCTTTCACTTAGCCTGTGTTGTGTGTTTTGAGTCTGTGCCTCCCCTCCATACACCTCACTTGGCCATAGCATCTTTCAATTTCTCCAAATAAGTCTTTCTCCCTAACCATGGAGTGGTCCAGTTTGGTGGTCTCTCTGGGCCCTCAGTCATAAGGACAATGCAGGGACCATTGCAGGAATACAGGTTGCCTGTATCTTATATCCCTTGGGATCTACGTAGTTCCCCATCTCTACACTGTCTCTGTGCTGCTGTCACAGGACAGCTTGCAGACATTCATTCCACATAGTTCTGCAGGAAGGAAGTCTAAGATCAAGATGCTGGCAAGACTTGGTGTCTGGTGATGGCCTATTTCCCAGCTCATGGGACAGCCACACTCCCTCTGTATCCTTATACGGAGGAAGTGGTGAGGATCTCTCTGGGGTCTCTATCATGTGAGCACTAATTCCATGTGTGGGCTGTCATGCTTGAGTATGCAGTGCTCAATGCAGTCTTGTGGTGAACAGTGGATCCAAGCTGTGGCTGCTGCTATTTTGAGAGGTGATGGGAACTTTAGAGCGAGTGGACTGTGTACAGCATCATGGAGGTGTGCCTCTGAAGACTTCGCCCTGTTCTTCTCACTCTGCCTCAGTCCTGCTGTGAGGCAAGGAGGTGAGGAACCTCTACTATAGCTCCTCCAGGACATTTCATTTCACCAAAGGCCCAGAATCAACAAAGCCCAGGCCCATGGGCTAGAACTTAAGAATTCAGAGCTAAAGGATCTTCTTCCCCTTGTGCTGCTAATTCTGGACATTTTGTCACAGCAGTACATTCTAAACTTTGTCCTCCAAGTCCCAAAGATCCCCCCTCCTGTCACCATCACCCGAGATCAGAATTTCAACATGGATTTTTGTTTTTGTTTTTTGTCTCTTTTTGAGATGTTATCTCTGTATGTAGCCTAGATAGCCTGGAACTTTCTACGTAAACCAGGGTGGCCTCAAACTCCCAGAGATCTTTCTGTCTCTCCTCCCTACCCCCTAAGTGCTGGGATTAAAGTCCCCATTCTTAGCTCCAACACATGATTTTTTGAGGGCACAGACACAAAGAGAATCCAATTCTCTTCACATGGCAATGATGCTCTGAGGAATAACACCTCGTTTTATCCCATTCTCTTACTTTCATTCTTTTCTGGTTCCATATTCCTTGGTTCTGACTCGTGAGTCACGTCCACCTCTCCTTTCATTAATATGGTGACATAATGGTAATTCTCCTTCTCAACAAAAGTATTTACCACCGAAGCAAAGCGCACATTTTTCAGGCGAAGCCCAGCCTCTTCCCAGGTTTCCCTCTGAGCACATTCTTCCCAGGTCTCACTGGAAAAAGAAACACAGCCTGCTCAGTGTTTGCATGAGGTGAGATTCCTGGTTGGAAAGTTGTGGTATAAAGTAAAATCAACAGTAATTAGTTTATGCTTTAAGATGATAAAAAAAACCCTTCCATCTAAACATTATGCATATTCTATATTTAGTGAAGACCCAAACAGCTTTATGTTAGACAAAACTTAACATTTAACCACCAGCATTAATTCCCAGGCCTGGAGATAGACTTAGGCAGTAAGGGTGCAGTTTAGTGTGTCAGGTAAGAACCCAGGCTTTCTCTGCGGGGTGGTGGTACAGGCCTTTAATCCCAGTACTTTGGAGGCAGAGGCTGGTGGTTCTCTGTGAGTTTGAGGCCAGATTAGTCTACAGAGGAAATTCCAGGATATCTAAGACTATACAGAGAAACCCTGTCTCAATGCTCCCTCCCCTCAAAAAAACCCAAAACAAAAACAACAACAACAAAAAAAAATCCATTATCACCACCAACAAGACCCAGGCTATCGAGTCAACTGTACTCAGGGAAAAGGGAAACATTAACTTTCTTAAGGGGTTGTTGTGTTTTGAAAGTACATTCAATGCCTTCCTCATGGTTCAAAATTGAGCCATTAGGCAACGGAGAAGGATGTGATTCTTGTAAAGGGGCTTGTGAAGCTTGTGCTTCCAGGCCACACAGGAAGTACAGATTACCTTCACGAGGAAGGAAGTTGTCAGCCTGGTAATGTTTCCCTTCCCTATGATGGACAGCCAGTGAATCAGCCATGACACAATCCCAGCACTCAGGAAGCTGAGGCAAGCAGATCTCTGTCTCTTACAAATAAATAAATCTATTAGATAATAGTGACCCAAGATAATCACGGAAAATACGAGGTCTACGATTTTCTTTTAAATAGTCTATAAAATCAAGTATGGTACTTGATAAGGTGTAGGAAGGCTTGAAGCTTTACCTTCCAAGTGTTTTATATTACTATACATTACTAAAGGAAACCACACTGGATCTGAGTGATTAAGATACTTTTATTTTAAGCCACACACTTTTTTTTTTTTTTTTTTGTGCACAGTCAGGGTTTCTTCACGATTGCATAGAAACTGACTTCACTATTTCCCCTTGTGGGACTGACACATCCACCTCGCAGAAGCGGCGGGACCAGTCTCACAAAACTGATGTATTTCAATCTCATGGGGCAAAGGGAAGAGTCCCAGTTTTTCATAAACATCCACTTTCTCAGTAAGCACTAAGAAATACAAACGACTTCCACCGGCAGCCAGGAGAGGGCAGAGCGAGGACGTATGGGGCCCGGTCCTGGAACAGCGGCCCCTCCTGGCGGGATCCCAGAGGACACCGGGGCCACAGAGAACACAGGGAACTCAATTGCGCACTGACGCGCTTCACACGGACCGATTATGTGGTGCGGTCTAGTGATATTCCCGAGACTTCCGCTTCCCCGAGGTCGTCCTCCTCACCCGAATTCCAAGTGGCCCCCAGGAAGCTGGAAACTGCCGGCTCCAAACGACCCTTTCCTTTTCCCCAGAAGGACGCAACGAGGATGCTCGCAGCTCAGCACCACCACGCCGACCCCAACTCCCGGCCGCCGCCTCTGCTCCGCGTTAGTGGCCATAGCGTTTGACTGACCCCGGAAGTGACGTTAATCTCCGCATGAGCCTTCAAGTTTACGGGAACTGCCTGGAGCCCCGCTTATTCTGGGTGTTTTGTCTCAGAAGTCTCAGAAATCAGCTGTTCACTGGTGGATAGATCGTGTAGGAACAACCCATACAAATAACTGACTTAAGAGTACTTAAAGCTGATTTGGAGAAGTAAATGAGACTAGTTAATAAGTTCCGCTAGGATAGATTCCTATTTTAGAGAAAAACAAATTTTACTAGATAAAAATATACACCAATTAAAACTGAAATATGTAAAGAAAAACTTGGGGAAACCAGCTGTAACAAGTTTGACCTCTTAAATCTTTGGATGGGTGGGTTTATTTTATAAGTATGCTACTAATGTGTGCATAATTTTAGAAATCCAATAGTACAAAATCCTCTCCAAGAACACTGTCCCGTTTAGTCCTGCTTCCAGAGACAGCTTTAACTCTTTGAAATGTTAGTTTTTATATTTCCACATATATTTCTAAGTGCATACTAATTTTACATACTAAGTAATTGTCTTAGTGAGGGTTTCCATTGCTGTGAAGAGACACCATGAACAAGGCAACTCTTATAACTAGCATTTATTTGGGGCTGACTTGCAGGTTCAGAGGTTCAGGTCATTATCATCAAGGCAGGAAGCATGGCAGCATCTGAGTACTGGAGGAGCTGAGAGGCCTACATTTTGTTCCAAAGTCAAACAGGAAAAGACTGGCTTCTAGGCAGCTAGAAGGGTCTCAAAGCCCACCCCCACAGTGACGCACTTCCTCCCACAAGGCCAGACCTCCTAATAGTGTCACTTCCTGGCAAAGTATATTCAAACCACCATAGTAATCCATTAGAAAGTTGCAATATCCATTAAGTATGCTTAGCAAAGTCCTAAGTTTTACCGATCAACAAATATGCAAATGAATAGACTCTTTGAAATGAAAGACGCAAATAATTATTTTTAAAAGTGTTGACTATCTTCATTGGGAAATTGCACACTAGAACTCCTTTGAGATGCCATCTTACCCCAGTCAGAATGGCTATCGTCAAGAGATTTGACAACAAATGTTGGACAGGTTGTGGAGAGAGAAGAGCCCCTATTCAGTGTTAGTGTGGTGCAAACTAATACAGACACTACGGAAATAAGTTCGGCGGTTTCTAAAAAACTTAAACACAAAACTATACAACCCAGCATTTCACACCTGGACATACATCCAGAGAATTTCATACTCTCTCTTGGGGTTCTTTGCATCCTTGCGGTTTATGTTCTATATGTTCTATAACAAGGGTATGGACCACCCTAGTTTTCCATCAATGAGTGAATCTATAAGCAAAACTTGGTACATATATGTAGTGATTTGAATAGGTTTGACCACCATAGACTCATGTGTTCTAATATGCTTGGCCCAGGGAGTAGCTATATTAGGAAGCACGGTCTTGTTAGAGTAGGCGTGGCCTTATTGGAGGAAGTACGTCACGGTGGGGGTGGGCTTTGAGACTCTCCTGGCTTACTGGAAGATAATCTCTCCTGGCTGCAATTGGATCAAGATGCAGAACTCTCAGCTCCTTCTCCAGTGCCATGCCTGCCTGCACACTGCCATCTTTCCTGCCATGTTTTCCTGCCCGAACCTCTGAACCTGCAAGCCAGCCCCAATTATTCCTTTATAAGAGTTGCCTTGACCATGGTGTCTGTTCACAGCAATGGAAGCCGTAACTGAGACAATAAATAACATGGATTCTGTTCAGCTCTAAAGAAAAATGAAATTTAAATTTTTGCAGAAAAAAATGGAAGGACTTGGAATCTATAAAGTTAAGCAAGGTCACACAATCTCGGAAAGAGAAAACACTGCATTTTCTTCCTTATGTGTGGACTGTAGCCCATGTCTGTCTATATATCTGTAAACAAATTACATGGAAGGACAGTAATAGGCATGGAGGGGTGATGAGGAAGGACTGAGTGGAGGTAAAGGACCCGGAAGGTATAAGAGAGAAAGTAAGGTGAGTTGCTTTTCCAGTTCTATCCTGCCGCAGTTTCCTAGGGTTTTGGTGGTGGGTAAGTACATCTGATGGTGTGAAACCCATGCCTTCAGAATTGTGGCTCCGACAGTACAGGGGCTCGCTGAGCTGCTACTCTGGCAGTATAGGAATCCACTGAGCTGTATGTACTCTGGGTGTGGTCAATTTTGGTGGAAGTGCAAAATGGAGCAACCAGTTTGGAGAGCATACTGTGTTGCATAAAAAGCCATTATATTCGTGTGTCGATTGGATGATTCCATTGCTGGATGACTGACCGTGACAAATGAAAGTTTATGTTAATACAAAGATATGTGTGGGAATATTACAGTGACTTTATTTACAATTAATAAGGTGTTACCCTAGTGGTGAATAAATAAATTAGCTATGGTGTATTCATAGATGGAAAATTACTGAGAAACAAGGAACACCATGTGGATACCATCAACTGTGTAGGGAAATCTCAGTTCCATTATGCTATGTGAAAAAAATTAGATACAGAAGCTGGATAATTCCAATTAGAAGGTAATCTGAAATAGACCAAACAGCCAATAGCCACAACCAATAGATCAGTGTTTGCCTGAGAGGTAACTGCAAAAGAGCAGGAGAGATTTTTCTGGGATTTGAAGTGTCTATGTACAAACTATGATGTTAGTAACATGACTGTATGTTTTAACTCAAAGGACTTTGTTATATTAAGGGGGAATTTGCTGCATTTGTATTAAACCTCAGTATAGCTAGCATTTTTAAAAGCCAAAATTTAACCTGCAGAAAGAAAACGTCATAAAGTGCTCTGCCAGAGAGGAGGGGCAAGGCAGTGTAAAGTGAAATGTCTAAAAATGTCAAAAAGTGACCCTGGGGGTAGGATTGTGTCTGTGAAGATTGTATTTCTGAGGAAAGTAACCTTGGACTGTCTCTGGGCCCTAGAGAATTTGGAATTGGGGTTGACAATGTCCACAGCAGTAGGATTCTTGTTAAAAATGGTAGGTTGCTCTTAAAACAGAGTAAGATGTTGGGGGATAAGAGGAGGTGACCGGGTGAGGAGAACAGACTGTAACATTTAGATTAATTCACATTTAGATGTTAGTATCAGGTTTTCCTATATTGTACTGTAATTCTGTTTTACTTTCCAAAGTCTCCAGTAAAATTTGATTATCTGTTACAGTCTTGTCTTAACTGAGCTTCGGGAAGTTGGGTCTACTTCGCATGAAAGAATGACTGAAGAGGAGCATCTTCCCAGAGAAGTGTGAGGGTCAAGGTAAAGATTCTTACCTCAGCATCCCCAGTTCCCAGAAAAGTGCCCCACATGTGTGCACACCATTAAGACCCCCTGAATAAAACCACCCTCCTTTACCCTAGTGTAGTTTCCATAGTGTAGTGTAGTTTGTGTGTAGTTTCATTGCATTTGCTCAAACAAGTGATTTTCCTGCAAACTGTATGCTGTATGTAAAAGATGGTGGGAGTCACATGAAGTACAACTGGTTGTCGATGAGAAAGATAAAGTGATGTTTAAAAAAAGGTAAGAGAGGCTGGGCAGCTGGTGTAGTAGATAAAAGCACCTGCCACCAGTCCTGGTGGCTCTACTTTGATCCCCAGAACCCAGGAGGTGGAAGAAGAGAACCAACTCCTACAAGTTAAGCCTCTGACCTCTCCGTGCTCCACCTCCATAAACTAAGTGAACACAACAAAAAGTTTTTAAAAGGTAAGAGAAATGGAATCTCTTTTAAATGTTGCTCAGTCTATAAGAATCCACACCCCGTAAGTGTGGGATGATGTCACAGGTGAAGCAGGTACAAGGTAGAATGAGGCCTGTGATTGGATGAGAAAGAAGGATGGGCCGGAGAAAAGATTTGAAGGAAGAGGAGGAGATAGGAACAGAAGAGGGGAGGAGAAAGAGAGAAGCTGCAGCGGGACAATATGGAGGCTGATGTTAAGATTCCACGCTGTACCTTTACAGGTTGTTATGAATGTTCTTAAGGGATGGATGTGTATTGGGCTTTGTATGTTTAGGTGGGCAATTATATCTTATCAGTTGGATCAGAGGTTATTGTGTTGTGTGTTCTTTCATGTAGCGATTTAAGTGTAAGAAAGTGTGTGGCAGCTAGAGACGCTGGGCCGCTGCTGAATTGGGATGTGTGTTGCTGGCACGGAAACCTGCCTTGGGAACTAGATAGGTAGAGAGATTGCTGCCAGGCTCAGAGAGAGGCCTTCGGCAGCGTGATATGGGATGGCACAGAGCGGGTGAGAGGCTTTACTGATTCAGACCAGATATCTAGCAGATATCTTGGGGTACTGCAGTGTAGACCTAGTGGGGATAAAAGATACCCTTTTATTTATTATATTTTTACAACAACACATAAGCCCTTCTGCATAGTTACAACTATTTGAACAAGGGGCACCAGCCATTATCAATGCTTTGGAGCCTGGTAGAGAGAATCGTTCTCCTTTGTGGCTTATCTACATTCCCAGTGGAAAGGAAGTGGCCATAGGCATAGAGGTCCACTCTCAGAGCTTTTCCCAGAGAGTATCCCTCTCTCATTCACATAGAATTATTATATTCTCATTCTGGAGGATTATGGCATTCTGCACAAACTTTCCTATTTTCTCTTGTACTGGATAGTTTTATGTTAACTTGACACAAGGTAGAGTTATCTAAAGGGAGAGGACCTATGTTAAGGCCTGGGTAGCTATGTCCTGTGTAGCCATCCATTTTGCACTGTGACTAATGTTATAAGGAAAGTTTCTCATGTGCTCTAACTACTGTTACTAGGAAACTTTCTCGTGCCCGAGTTGATCGCATATGCTCTGTGCTTTGATGCTCTTGGAAACCAGTCACAACAGAAGTCGGTTAGACTGCTTTGTATAGTTAACTACAATAAGCTTCGACCCAAACCAACTTCACAGCATCACTTCCTGCACCTATGTATGAGCTTTAGTGGTTTTTGCACTTATAAGCTGACCCTGGGATGGACCCCAATATAAGAGAAAAACCTGTACCAATATAAAAAGCCATTTGGAATAAGACTTCCATTTTGAGTAGGGGTCAAGTAAAGTTTTAATTTCCCAAGACCTCCCTGGGAATCAACATCCTACTTGGCAGAAAGAGCCATGTACGTGAGTAACTGACATTCTGGTTGGCAGACATGAATGTTAGGCAATGCAAATGCCCCCCACTGTGGTTGAATACTCCAACCAATGAGAACGGGATACATGTATAACAAAGTCATGTTCCTAAGGAAATCCCCATCCCTAAATCCTCATTGGTGAAATAACTTGGCACAGATGTTTGTGGATGTCAGGCTTAAAAGCTCTATAGGATTCTAGCTGGGGATCGAAGTTTAGCTCCTGAGTCTGGACTGTGTCTTGGATTAATCAGTCTTGGAGTGTGCACTCAATAAACCAGCCCTGTATGAGTGAGATCAGCATCTGTGTGGTTTGTGTGGTGATTCCCAAACCCCAACACCTCAAAAATGCCTCCATAAGATCTGGTGTAACTCCATCACCTGTAATGGAGGCAAAAATAATGAACGGAACCAGCATGGAAAACAACAAACACAAAATAAAAAATTTTCTCAATAAAATCCCTAAATATAACTTGTTATCTTCCAAATAAAGATACAAATTAGCATATTAGATTTATTTTAAAAGGACAACTCTATTATTTTTGAGAAACATTCTTCACCGATGGAAATACTCACTGTCAGTTCAGAAAGCAGGCGGACACTGAAAAGAAGATGACTTAGCAATTCTGATAATAAAGTGGCTTTGAAATTGAAATTACTAAGATAAGGAAGGCCCTTTTTTATTCATCAAGAATACACAATTGTAAATTTTTGTGCAGTAAATGGTAGGGTACTTGATTTCATTGAAAAAAACAAAAACAGCAACACTAATGACAAAAAAGGAGAGGTCCAATACAATAATAGAGCATCAGCGTCCTACCCTTGTCAACAGACAGGTCATTCAGACTGAAAACAAATAAGGAAACTTCAGAGTTAATCTGCACCGTAAATGAGATGAACTTAACACATCTACAGAACAGTCCATCTAACAACCAGAACTTTCTGTCAGTCCATAGAGCTTTCTCTAAAACACAGCACAACTTAGACCCCATGCAGCCAGTGCTAGCTAATGCAGAAAAGGCCCTTGAAACAGTTTCTTGTTGCTGGTCACAATGACAACAACAACAACAACAACAACAACAACACCTTGGAAAGTTTGAAAACACTGGGGGATTGAGCAATACACTCTTTTTAAAATATAAAGTTTATTTATTTTTGTTTTTATTTTCTGTGTGTGAATGTTTTGCCTGCATGGATGTGTGTGTATTGCATGTGTCCCTGGTGATCATAGAGGCCAGAAGAGGGCATCAGATCCCGTGGAACTGGAGTTTTCAGCAGTCGTGAACCACTATAAAGGTACTGAACGTCGGTCGTCTGGAAGAGCTGCCCAAGTTCTTACCTGCTGAGCCGTCTCTCCAGTCCTACACAGTAACTCCTAAATGACCCATGGGATCATTATGAAATCAAGGAGGCTTTAAAAAATTCTAATTATGCAACCCAAGGTTTTAGAAAAAAAGCAAACTCCAAAGAAACAGATAAAGAAAAAATATAAACCGCTGGGCAGGGGTGGCTCACGCACTTTCAATCCCAGCACTCTTGACAGAGGAAGGCGGATCTCTGAGTTCCAGGACAGCCAGGGTTACACAGAGAAACCCTCACCCCCCCCCCAAACAAAACAAAACAAAACAAAACACAGCAAGAAAAATAAATAACTAAAAGAGGAAAGGATATAAACAGGGACAAAAATTAATGAAAAGGAAACAAACCATAAAAACCAAACCCAAACAGTACGGTTTGGTTTTGGATCGGGGAAACAGTTCTCACGGGTAGTGAGACTGGTGCCGTCACATGGTGTCTCCACATGGAAATCTCCTAGGATTGAACAGACTCGATGCTGAATTCTACCAAATCTCTAAGGAATCGCTAACACTAATGCCCCCAGCGTGCTCCACATGGTAAAAAGGAAAGAATAATACTACATGATGGGGTTCAGGAATCTCCACACAAACCCATCTCAGTTAAGCAAGAATACTTTATTGAATGCACACCCCAAGACTGAATGTCCAGGACCCCAGAAAGGACTCCAGAGCCTAAATGTGGTACTTGTCTGTCCTGAAAGCAGACTTTTTAATAGGAAAAGCCAGGTTCAAAAGTTTATAAGACAGGAGAGGAGCAATCCAGCATTTTGGCTGACTAGACAGTATATAACCTTTGAGCTGATTAGTCCTGGGTGAGGTAAGAGGGGGGTGGTGGAGGGTAGGGAGTAGGGAATTTCAGAACACTGAGCTATCAGCATAAGTAATCCAACCATAACTTTTTGGCTTATTAGTACCATTCTTCCATGTCAGCGATGGATAATTATATTTGGGAAGTGAAGTCTGAGAACCTGAACTTAATTTCACCTTAGGATAGATACAAAATAGCTACAGTTATGTTAAAAGGGGCATGTCTCAACACTACATCTAATCTATGCAGTCACTGTTGCTATGACAACAAATAAGGATAAGGTCACATGGTCATTCTATCTTGCAATTTGTAAATCACACTGATTTACAAAGACACTGCACCAATTTCCATTCTCACTGGTAATGCATTCTATTTTCCCACATCCTTGCTAGAATCCTGTCAACTTGGTTTCTCAAAGATACGTCTACCAGGGCGAAACATAATCTCAAAGCAATTTTAACTTGCGTTTTCCGGATGGCTAATAGTGTTGGAGCACCTTTTCAAGTATTTATTGGCCATTCACATTTATTCTTTAAGAGAACTATTCTGGTCATTAGAACTACCCATGGATTCTGACATTAACCCATAACAAGTACCAGAAACAACCTCTGCCAATTCTAGGTCTATGCGATCTCCCTGGAGTGATGGAGCAAAGGGGAAATGTCCTTGGCGTTGTCTAATTAAGTAAGGTAGCACCTGACACACAGCCCTTCCCATCTGCTCAGAACCATTGCTTCCTGTGGGCTTATACACTGTCTCTACTTGCTGGCCCCTGTGCTTGTCTGCCTAGTTCTATGGACACCGTAAGTGTTTCCAGACTTCCCCAGCCCTTCTAAAGTAGGTATGAACAGTGGGAATAAAATGTACTTCCAGCAAGAAGATGAAGCCCTCTATCTATCACTATACTGGAAGGAATGAACACGGCTCAAGGTGTATGTGCATGTGTATGTGTGTGCCTGTGCATGTGTGTGTGTATGTGCATGCGTGTGTGTCTCTGTGTGTATGTCTGTGTGTGTATGTGTGTGTGCCTGTGCATGTGCATGTGTGTGTGTGTGTGTGCCTGTGCATGTGTGTGTGTATGTGCATGCATGTGTGTCTCTGTGTGTATGTCTGTGTGTGTATGTGTGTATGCAGGTGCATGCGTGTGTGTCTCTGTGTGTATGTCTCTCTCTCTCTCTCTCTCTCTCTCTCTCTCTCTCTCTCTCTCTCTCTCTCTCTGTGTGTGTGTGTGTGTGTAGGTCCAAGGACTTCCGTCTTTCATCTTGCTAAGGTCAGGTCTCTGTTGTTTGTGCTTCTGAAACATGTGCTCCAGGCTAATTTCTCTGTGACCTCTGGCAGTTCTTCTGTCTCTGTCCCCCATCTTGCTGTAGGATGTCTGAGGTCACAAACTTGTATTGCTACATCTTTCACATAGGTGCCAGAGATAGACTTTGGGCCACCAGGCTTTGTGCAGCCATTGACTTTACTGACTGGGTCTTCACCCCTGGAAAGAATGAAGCTATTCTAAAGAGACATTTATGCCCTTTCCTTTGGCTTTCAAACTATTTACATAGTGAACACCAAAGAAATTGGAACTTACCCTGAAATCTCATGCCAGAAGAAGGAACAGAAGTAGCCTAGAGACAACCAGAGCAGGAACTTGTCTCCTGGGAAGAGGTCACACAGCTCTGACAACCATTCAGACCATCCTACAGGGGAGACTGGAGCCCCAACAATGGAGAGGGACCACAAGCAGAGCTTCTATTGTACATTCCTTTGCCCTCTATTTAAGCCTAAGCCCCATGTCTGGACTCTCAAGATACCCTTGGTAGGGATGTCCCCAGACCACTTTGTTCCTGTTTTCTCTCTGCTCTTGCCTGTTACTTGGTTCTAGTTCTTTGCTATACTCAAGGGATTTTTTAACCTTGGATGTCCATCCAATGCTCCTTGCTCTAGATTCCCAACCCTCCTCTAGTTGCTCACCCTTTGCCCTGGATACAACAGCCCTTGGGAATACAGAACAAATTTCTCATTTCCTTCATCATTCTCCTTGTACTCTTCTTTTTAGAGGCAAGAAGTGTGCTGGGAACAGTGAGCCCAAGATGAATTATCAGACTGATTGATATATATATATATATATATATATATATATATATATCAATGCATGCATGCATGCTGTGGACAGAAACACAGAAGTTGAGGGGATAGGAAATGGAGGGAGAAGGAGGGAGGGAGAGGGAGAGAGGAAGGGAGGGAGAGAAGGGAGAGGGAGAGAGAAAGGGATAGGGAGAGGGAGAATGAATTGCTTCCCCAAGGGACAAAGGATCCTATTAGGATAGCAAATTTACCTTGTCTTATATTAGTGGGCCATTTGTGTGGGGACAGAAAAGAGATGCCTAACTGTGTACACTGTTAGATAGTAAATTATATACCTTTGTCCATTCTGAGACTGGTCTTTTAAGGTAAGATGTCATGGGTTCATCAGGAATTAGCCTTTGTTTATCTCAATTCTGGAACTTCTTCAGAGTTTAAAAAGGGTGCTAGAGGTGATGGTTGGCATTAATGGTCTGTTATGGGGTCATAGTACCATCAGACAAAAGGATCAAGTCATATTTTGGAGAGTGGGAAGATAATAGTCATTGTAGGAGGTTGAAGGCGGGACTGCGTGACACTCTTGGGGGCTGAGAGGTCCTTAGTGGTGGGAAAAACAGGTGATGGTGCTGATGACTGAAGTCCCTGAGACAGTGGTGCTGATGACTGAAGTCCCTGAGGAGTTTAATGCCTTGTAATCACAACCCATAAGATAACAATTGTAACAGAGGACTTAGAAAATAGGAGCCAGAGATACAGAATACACTTAAAGGAAGGAGAGAGAGAGAAAGAGAGAGAGAGAGAGAGAGAGAGAGAGAGAGAGAGGAATAGGAGTTAAGTTGGTCTAGAACCATCTTGACAACTGTCTAGAAGCTGCCCTACTCGGAGCTCTGCACTAAACTTTGGTTTAGGCTCTTGGGTGTTTTGATTTATTTTGAGAGATGATTTCCATAGGCATTGACCCAGAAGCACAGATTTCATTAAAGGGAACTCATGTGCCTTCCGCTCCTACATTAAGGCTTTCTGGGAACCTGAGCTTTGGAAGGCTACTCTTGTTAAAGAGCTAGGACTGTGCTGTTGTTCCTCTACAGATGCCACTGTGGCCTTCCAGATATTGAATGAAAGAGGTATTTCTGATAGGCTGGGGCACTGGTGTGCACCTTTAATTCCAGCACTCAGGAGGCAAAGGGAGATGGATCTCTGAGTTTGAGACCAGTCTAGTACATGGAGTGAGTTCCAGGATAGCCAACAGCTACATGGAGAAAACCTGTCACACACGCACAGATTGGGGGGGGGGATCTGATATATATTTCTGAGATTCCCATGGGCCAAATGAGCCCTCTGAGAATAGACTGGCCTAGTGCTGCCTGTTCCAGCAACAGGTTGTTTGTGGCTAGCGCTCTAAGATGAAGAATTTCAGACAATTCTGGAGTTTTGTTTTTATAATGTGAGGGCTTGGAGGTAAGAGTGCCTTCCTTAGAAAGGAGCCTAGATTGTGAAAACACTGGAAGATAAGAAGTCTGGACATCATAGGAAATTGTAGCTTGTGCCTAAATCCAGTCATATCAAGGGCCTGTCAATAGATTGCTGAAGTTGGCTGTAATAGAAGGGTCTGAGGGGCCGCAGGGATTGAATACATTTGGCCTCATACCAGAAAAGTATTCAGCTATACACAGAGGTTGCCCAAAAGTGGGATGATTTTGAGGGATTTGGCAGCCATGTTTTTGAAAGACCAGAGATAAAAGGGGAAAGTCAGTTCCCACTTAGTTCCAGGCAGAACTCAAGAGTTTTATTTACCAGACTGCCAGTGGTTGCACCTAATAAGTGGTTATGTGAGTGCCTCCTCTCCCCTCTCTCTCTCTCTCTCTCTCTCTCTCTCTCTCTCTCTCTCTCTCTCTCTCTCTCTCTCTCCTTCTTTTGGAAGCAAAAAGGAGGACTGAGATACTCAGTTGGAAAGAAACTTTGCTTTGCAAATGTTAACATTGTTACTCTACTGTCAGTAGCCTGGGGCAGTGGAACCCTGGGGGATAGAGCCAGTAAATGAGGTGAACTAAAGTCTTATGCCCAGGCCAATTTTATTTAGAGCATCAGACAGTTTACACTCTGAGGATTAAGAAGGGTCAATATGAGTGAAGTGTACGATCACAAGGACAAGCTGCACATGGCTGACAAGCCACAATGACCAACACATGTTTTTCCATAGAGGAGAGGAATATGAACATTTAACTGAAAAACAAGAGCAAGCAATGGTGACTAATCTGGAGTACACTCACTCCTATGTGCTACACCTGGAAGGAGCATGAACACACATACAAGATGAATTCCAGTTTGTGAAGAAATTGAGGTCACAAGACTCATCTTGTCTTTTTTTTTAAATATATATCTCCTTTCCTTCCCTGATCTCTCCCTCTCACTCTCATCTCTCCCTCTCCCCTTCTCTCCTTCTCTGTCTCTGTCTCCCTCCCCCAACTCTCTCTGCATGTGAAGGATTAGAATGTAGCTTTCAGCTACTGCTCTAGCACCATGCATACCATCATGCTCCCTGCCATGATGATAATGGACTAGGACTTTATAAGGGTTGCCTTGGTCATGGTGTCTCTTCACAGCAGTAAACAGTGACTAAGATACCCAACATAGGTTGACAGAAATAGTATATTTATCATATGATTCTCACCCCAGAATATCAGAATTGTGGATGCATAAGGAGAGCACTTAGGAACACAGGATGGTGTTTAGGCACCAGGAAATGTCCTGTTGTCTTCCATAGACTGGAAACAGGAAGGCCAGCCCGAGGACTGGGCTTGGCTTCTACTTTTTTGTTGGGATGAGTTGTTGCTATTGGGGTCTTATGTACCCAGGACCTCCTCTTTCCCATCGTGTCTAACTGTGGAATAGCCAACACAGGAGAATCTCAGTGTTGTAGAGAGGTATTAACCAGGTTTTTTTTTTTTTACATGGCCATAAATAGGTTTGGAGAACCACCACTTGTATCAGCATGGAGTTTCTTCAGGTACATATCCAACAATTAGACATATTAGACCAAGTTTCTGTTTATGACTTGAGCGAGGGGGTGAGAAATGCTTAAAGCACAAGGGTGACCATCTGGATGTAGCACAACAGGAGGTATAGCTGTTGGTAAGGGGGTTCAGCTTGGGATTGTGCTGTAAACCCAGCAAGGGCAAAGGGAGTGCCTGTGTGGCGGGGGAGAAGTCAGTTGCTTAAGGATTTAATAAGCAAAAGAACAATGGCTAGGTTCCTAATATAGTGCCATCACAATCTCTGTCTTTTTATATAGAATTAGCAATAGGGGTCATACCCTGAATTTGATGGTGATCTCAGTCCAGGAATAGTCTAAGAGAGGAATAGTCTAAGAGTTTGTTCCTGCTTGGCATTGAGAAAACAAGGGAATAGAGCTTGTAAAATTATGTCACAGAACTCAGAGAAGTAAGAGAGAATCTTGACTAGGGGCCTGGAGATGGTTAAGGGTGGGTTTCATGGTGTGTGTTCCTTGTATGTGGTTCTGTATTACATAAAGGCATTCTCATACACGTGTATATTGTATATTGTGAATGTTCCCTCTACCACTACCCTCTTCCTTATGACCCCTATTAGTCACTTTTGTTCCTTAGACAGTTTCACTTCTATTTTTATACCACATGTGACTATCTAATGTTATGTATCTATATGATATTTAAAAACCATATATTGTAAGCGAAGGTGTCTGAGGGTACCTGGAAGAGAATGGGGGACAAGAGACGAGAAGAAGGACGCCAAGACAAGAGTCTGATCAAGGCGACAATTTTATTTTTCCCCAAGACTGAATTTATACCATAACATGGATATCAGAGAGAGGGGGGAAGTAAGAAACATGTACGCAGGCCAAGGACACAATATTTGTGTGGTCAGGGAGTAGGCTGATGTTGACAGGTTGTCAGAAAAGTCACAGGTTTGTCATATCTATTGGTCAGCAGGATGAATTTTATCATAATATTATTTTTCTTGACCACCAGATTTTTATTAGTCTTCTGCAGCTGGCTGGGGATTTTCCATGAACCTAGCCATACTTAATTCTTACATCAACAATGGAGGGCTTCAAGGGCATCGCTCCCAACATCTCCCCCTTCCTTATAGTCAAATGAAAAGGTGGCCAAATGGCCATGCTGTCCTGGAATGAGCCCCTCGGGAACTGTGTCTGTCTTAGGTTGGAGCGATATTTGTCACATGGCCAAGAGAATCTTGTGGCCAGGGTCCGTCATGGGATAAGGCAGCAGCTAATGGCGGCCCTCCTGTCTTAGGCCCTTTATTCGTGAATAAATTACTCTCTTACCCATCATTGACTGTCCAGCTCAGCATGCAGGGGTGACAATTCGTTGATATTTTAGCAAAGGCATCAGGACAGTAGGCAGAAAAGAATGTTGGCCTCATTTGGCTTAAGGACAAAAATGTCCTTGCCTGCGCTGGGAGGAGATGTGTAAGTGAGCTTGGCCATCATCAAAGCATCCTCCATAGCTAGCCTATGATAATATACCTGAATAGGTTTTGCTGCTATATTATCTATCTCTTGTTTAACAAAGCTGGTTAAATGATTAAATATCCAAATACCAAAAGATATAAGCAAAAGATAAAGACATACATAGATATCCCATGCATGTCATGTCAGAAATAAGCAAACCCCAACTCAGGACAGTACAGTATCAATAACTGAAAGTTAAATAATATGTTGATACATAGAAGGAAAAGATAACATGTTGATTGTTGAAATTCTCAAAATAAATCAAATAGCCAATTCAATTTTGGTTCCTGCAACAATCATAATTGCATTATCCAAAAATCCAAACCCTACAAAAGGTATCACATTGTAGAAGAATACATATCTCAGCTGTCCTGGAGTGGGTGGCAGAGCTTCCAGTTCTTCTTGTGCAATGGTAATGGACTCAATGCGGTGCAGCTCTTTGAGCAAGAAGCTCCTCTCGGTGGAGTGCAGGCTGTAGATGAAGTCATGTGTGCCCTGCACCAAGTTCAGTGCCTCCCTGGGCTCCTTCTTTGGATCAGTGCCCAGAAGCTGGGGAGTAGGAACGTACAGGCTCTTTTAGCAATTTTATGGTAAATATAATCCCTGTATCAGCACCTGATTGAAACATTCTAAGACCCCAAGTATATCCACGTGTCCAATCCAGGTTTCAAACCATGGAGGTAAATTTAATATTTAGGGGGATGCACCATCACCTTGTTTTAGAATTAGAACCTTCTACAACGGACTCTGGGACATGTATATTAGTAGGACGGGGGGTATTATAGGTCAAACAACACAGTGTATTAGGTGATAAAATTCTTAAGAACAGGGGTAACAGGCCAGGCAAGAAAGCTAGGGGGTGGCCCGTTGAGAGCTGGTGGAACAACCAGATCAGGTGACAAGTAGCATTCAGTCACACAGCTAAACGAGGAAGCTTTCTTGGGACAAAACGGCCAGTGCAAAAATGAGCACAAGCTTTGTGTCTGTGAAACAGAAAGGCTGGTAGAGGGGCAACCTGTCTGTTACTGGCTGTCTCTCTGGACTTAGATTCTCCCTTAAAGAGTATCTCTCTTCCGTGTCTGCTCGGTGGCTCTGCCTCTCAAGAGACCCAGCCTCCAAACGTCACTAGGCTTCCAGTAAGAACTAATAACTAAAGGATGGAGAGATGGTTAGGACCTGGGTGCTAGATGCCAAGTGGCTGACAAAGAATTGTATGGCTCGTCCTCTTTAGGGGGGAAGTTTCTTCCAGGCTGTCAGACGTGCCTGGCGACCTTGAGCCAAAAGGCCAGGAGAAAACAGCATCTGAGTATTGAAGGAGGCTCGCCCAGGGGGTGTTATCCGACTGAAGCCTCGGGTATCAGAGAGTAAGCTATAGTTAGAGATAACTGGCCATAAGGACTCTTTCTGCTGCCATTCCTGAGGCAGGGGTCACAGTTGAGCAGGGCTTCCTGCCTCTTACAACCAATAAAGAGACTAACACTGGAATACTGATCTTTAATAGTATAGCCCTCCCGGGGTTGGGGATTTAGCTCAGTGGTAGAGCGCTTGCCTAGTAAGCGCAAGGCCCTGGGTTCGATCCCCAGCTCCAAAAAAAAAAAAAAAAAAAAAAAAAGAAAGAAAGAAAAAGAAAAGAATAGTATAGCCCTCCCAGGACTGCAGTAGCAGTCCTTCACCAAGCCGTCTCACTGGGTTAGAGGGCCATGGAAAAGAAAACATTGATCCTGACCTTGGCCACAGCCTCCAGTCGGAGTAAGCTGAAGAGCCGGTGCCAAGACTTTCTCCTCTTATCATCCTAGAGTAAAGCCAGTTCTGTCTGGCAAAACAAAGTTCCTTGGAGTCTGCTGCAGACTCTTTCTGAAACTACTGCCCCCCAACCTGGGGCATTTTGACCATAGGGGCAGGAGCTGACTGCTGCAGGGATGGGATCAGAGGCACTCTCTATGTCAATGATGACTAACGGGGAAGGTGACTTAATGCTGGAGATCAACTCCTCTCTTGGAATAGGGCCAGCAGATAAGGCAGGCTCCCTCAAAGAACTCCTCTTAATGAATGCTCTCCTTCTGTGAGCAAGTGTTGAAGGTCTGGCCACTGAAGGCAGCGACTGGAATTTTTTTTTTTTTCAGGGCAAGGGGATCAAAAAGAGGGGCATCTCTCCTTGGGGAGGAGGCTAAAGAGAGAAAGACAAAGCTCCCAGGCAGAAAACAATTTCTCTCAAGCAAATTATTTCCAAGTTAAGCACCAAGAGGACCAAGTAAAATTCCTTGACAAACAAAACAAACAGTTCCATGATTTCAAACACAGTCATCAGTCCAAGTCCAAAAACGAAACAAAAGCCAAAAAGACACAACAACACCACAGAAAACAAACTAGACAAACAAGACTAAGACAAGGCATCCTATACCAATTTCCACAGATGCTTGATACCTTCAATACCTGGCCCAAACCGCAGCTTAACCTTAGCTGCTTCTGGGATGAGGAGGACTATCTGATCCCACCTCCCAACGGGATTTAGAGTGTCCTCTAGATTCCTTTCTCCTACTAGAGCATCCTTTAGGGCCTGTGGCCTGTGATAACTAGCACGTCTGCCTGTCACAGCCGTAAGTCCCTCACTGGACACATAGCGACCACCGAGGGGACTCTAACCCCTCTACAGGGGGGGACTCAAACCCCCCTCTGAAGGGACTCGAACCCTTCAGACAGCAAACACAGACAACACGACAACATGAAACAAAGACAAGACATGACACAGAGACAAAACAGAAAGTAACACAGAACACAGAACACAGACTTGCTTGAGCTTACCTCCGATCTCCTCGCCAATTGTGGTCTTGGGGGAGCGCAGTTCCTGGCAGGTGCACCAAAATATTGTAAGACCCCATAGTGGCCTTACCTCAGGAGCACCACCCACAGAGCACAGATTGACAAAGTGATCATCGCAATAGCATGAGGGTATAAGGTTTTTAATCCACATATGTGGGGTTGCCCATCCATGCAGGGAAAGGCAAGCTTGAACCCAAAAAGCACACAATTTTTATTCATTATAGAGGACAGACTTCAGCAGCAAGGTTAGCCAATCCATTAAACAATCACTAACTCTGCACTATCTTTTGTATCAATTGTTCCCTCGTGGGGGAATGATGGACAAATATTTCCTACAAAATCTAAGAATTTTTTTAAAATTTTTTTTTCTTTTTTCTTTTTTCTTTAACCCTATTCTTCGAGTCTTGAATGACTCCCTGAGTCCTGTCACAAAGGTAACTGTAGAATGCTTGTCCCATCACTTGCCACTGAGATCTGCGTCATCTGGGGAGAAACACACACCAAGCCTCTGAACCAAGGTCGGGCAGTCCATGGTGGCCAGAAGCGGGGGAGCAAAGGCTCCGAGGGGGAGCAAAGGCTCTGGGGGAGGGGAGCAAAAGCTCCGACAAACAAGGAAGACAGGCCTGCCTAGTCACGGGGGACGGCGTTCTCCTCCAAGAGACCTCCAAACAGCCCCATGTTGGGTGCCATTTGTAAGCGAAGGTGTCTGAGGGTACCTGGAAGAGAATGGGGGACAAGAGACGCAAAGAAGGACGCCAAGACAAGAGTCTGATCAAGGTGACAATTTTATTTTTCCCCAAGGCTGAATTTATACCATAACATGGATAACAGAGGGAGGGGGGAAGTAAGAAACATGTACGCAGGCCAAGGACACAATATTTGTGTGGTCAGGGAGTAGGCTGATGTTGACAGGTTGTCAGAAAAGTCACAGGTTTGTCATATCTATTGGTCAGCAGGATGAATTTTATCATAATATTATTTTTCTTGACCACCAGATTTGTATTAGTCTTCTGCAGCTGGCTGGGGATTTTCCATGAACCCAGTCATACTTAATTCTAACATCAACAATGGAGGGCTTCAAGGGCATCTCTCCCAACAATATATGAGAGAAAACACGGTATTTGTTTTTCTGAGTCTGGCTTAATTTGCTTAATATGATTATCTCCAGCTGTATCCATTTTCTTAGAAACAACCTAACTTTGTTCTTAAAAGTTGAAAAATGCCATTGTACAGATCTGGATATAATCTTCCTCTGCCAATTGCCCTGTTGTTGCACACTTAGGCTGGCTCCATAACTTAGATATTGTGAATAGCGCTGCAGGAAACATTGGTGTGTACTGATCTCCGCGATATGGTGAACTGGGATAATTAAATATCCAGGACTGGTATAGATGAGTCACGTGGAAGAGCTTTAGTTTTTATGAGACTGTCACACTGATGTCCATAGTGCTAGGCTAATTTGCGTTTCTACCAGCAGCATAAATGGGTTCCTTTTCATACACGTAACCAGCAACATTAGTCTGATTTGTTTCATAGGCTGATGAAACAGAATCTGAATCTCAATGTACTTTTTTTGATCTCTGACAGTTTGTGAAACTAAATATATTTTTTTCTTTTTTTTCGGAGCTGAGGACCGAACCCAGGGCCTTGCGCTTGCTAGGCAAGTGCTCTACCACTGAGCTAAATCCCCAACCCCTAAATATTTTAAAATATCTTTCTCGAATGCTGTGTTTCATCTTTTGAGAACAGTCTTATTTTATTACCTACTAATTGGATTGCTTGACTTCTTATTGTTCAGTTTTTTAATTCTTTTAGTCTAGATACTAATCATCTGTCAGATGTATAGCTAATAAAGATTTTCTCCCATTCTTTAGACTATTTACTTGCTTAACCATTTCCTTTAATGTACTGAAGCTTTTAATTCCATGACATCCCATTTATCAATTGTTGGATTTATTTCATGAGCAGTTCTTATTTTTAAAACCCTTGTCTATGATAGTTTTATGTTAACTTGACACAGGCTGAAGTCATCTGAGAGGAAGCACCTTCAATTAGGGAAGTGCCTTCATAAGATCTTTAGCAGTTTGTCTTCTAAGCTTGGACAGGCTCCACTCCACCATAGCAACTGTTCTTGGTGGCTATCCCATGGTACTGACATCTTCAAAATGCTAGGGTCTTCTGCTGCAACTGGTCTGAACTCTCACCAATATACTCTCCTAGGCTCTCTTCATGGTGCCAAACCTCAACTCCTCTGCATGACCCCTTCAGTCCTCAGACTTCAACTGCCACCAAGGCTGCGTCTTCACCAATGGCCTCTCCTAGCTCTTCAGAGTTCCAAGGACCAGCCTCAGTCCATGATCCCTCTCACACCTTCAAAACTAGCACTACCTGCATGACTCGTACACTACCAAGCCCAGATATCAGCATGAGGTACAATCTTGGCCTCCTCTGGCACATAAGCTTCTGTTTGCTGACTCTGAGGAAACATTCACAGATTTAACCTCAATAATGCTGCTCTCTTCTTGCTCATTTCTCAGTTCTAGGTGTCCAACATCAAGTGTCCCAGCTGAAGAGGGTAGAGCTGGAGAAATGACCCAAGCCCCTTTGAGGAGCCCAGAAGATTGTGAATGGATCCCAGACATTGGATATTGAGTTATTCACACTGTTGGGAGTTTGTTTTAGCTTTAATCTGATTGTAACTGTACCCCAGCTATTTCCTTTTGAAGTAAGAAAGTATTTAACTTAATTTTGATTTTTACAAAAGTTCACCATAGAGAGAATTTGAATTTATAAGTAGTAAAATTTTAATGTGTTTGAATTTGTAAAGACTATGGGACTTTTAGAGTTATTTATATTTTTAATGTGAGATCTTGGGGGTGAATGAGAAAGGAGAGGTTGTGGTTTAACAGTGAAGTGTTTGTGGGTCAAGTTGAAAAGGGGACAGTGTACTGGATAGTTTTATGTCAACTTGACACAGCTAAAATCAACGGAAAGGAGGAAACCTCATTTAAGAAAATGTCTCCATAAGATCAGGCTGTAGGCAAGCCTCTAGGACATTTTCTTAATTAGTGATTGATGGGAGAGCACAGCTATTGTGGGTGGAGCCATCTCTGGACTGTGGGTCCTGGCTCTATAAGAAACCAGAACGAGCAAGCCACGGGGAGCAAGCCAGTAAGCAGCACCCTTCCATGGCCTTGCATCAGCTCTGCCTCTAGGTTCCTGCTCTGTTTGAGTTTCTTTCCTGACTTCCTTTGATGATGAACAGTTGAACTTTAATTTTTTTCAAACTTTGTTTTTAATGATGGTTCTTCAAACATTTTAACCTCCCTATTAGCCCACCACCCACTAGAGGTAGTGGAAAAGAAAGAATATGGGGAAGTGGACCTGTTTAGAAAGGTTCTTTCTAGCAGCTCCCATCTGTGTTGTCTGGAAATCAGAATTTCAGTTCACAGGTCAGCAGCCCAGCTTGGTCCACTTGCAAACACTTCATGGATACACCAGCAGTCCAGTTTGGTAGTCAGGATAGCAAACAAGAACCAGCAGTGGTGGCGCTGCCTAGCAGAGACAGCCAGGCCTCAGCCTTGATACAAATCAGCATGAGGGACTCCAGGGGGAAGTTCTCAGCTGTGCCTCTCTCAGTGAAGTGAAGATCAACAAGGACCCACAAGCATTGCACATCTAGCTCTATAAGCAAGCCTAGCTCAGCCTCCTTCACTGTCCATCAGTCCTATTTATACTTCCTCTGAATGTCACGTGTCCTCCACAGGTCTTGCCTCAGCACGTGAGTGTCTCAGCTGAAGCAGCAAGAAAACTGCAGCACGCCACCAGAAGTTTTTTGGTGCAGTTTTTCTCTTTGGCATCTTGACAAATGGAGCTCACTATGCAATGTAAGGTGGACCAATACACATGTGCTATTAGTGAGGATCCTTCATCACGCGTCCTTCACATGCTTGTCTTAGCAGAACATCCTTTATCCTGTGTCTACTTCAGTGAAATGTTCCTTCATGAGTCTGCCTTAGCCTTTCACCTGTGGCCACTTTAACAAAACGTTCCTTCATGTGTTTACCCCAGAAAAACACCATCAAACTCAACTGACTTCCCAAAGAGCCCTTAAGCTTCCACTTCAAACAGTGATATGGAAGTATATTTTCCTTCCCAACTTGCATTTTTATCACAGTGCTTCATCCCAGTTAGAAAGCCTAAGACATGAGTAGCCTCGGATTTCAGGCCTTGTGGGACTTCGCTCCATCTGGACTTGGTCCTTGTGCGTGGTGACGATGAGGGCCTAGTCTCATTCTTTCCTATGCAGCACCCATTTTTCCATCAGTATTTGTGGGAGGGGCTTTTATTCCCTCCAGCAATTACTTTTGGAATCTGGACACAATCAGGTGGCCGTAGTTGTGTGGGTTTATATTTCTTATTGCTTTCCATTGATCTACATATCTGTTTCTATGCTAATACAATTCTGGCCTTGCTATCATGGCTTTGTAGTCTGTCTGGAAATCAGACATGGTGATCCTTCTAGTGCTCCCCTTTTTGTTCTGGGTTACTGTGGCTATCTAAGGTCCTTTTTTGGTTCCATATGAAGTTTTTAAAAATTTTTGAAACTATATTTAATTACAACAGTTCTCTTCCTTTCCTGTTTTCCAAATCCTCCCATATGCTCCTCCCTGCTCTTCTTCAAATTCATGACTTTTTCACTAATTTTTAATCACACACATATATGCTTTCATCTATGCATAAATGTTGCTAACTATAGCCATCTGTTCAGTCTGTACAATGCTACCTGTGTTGTGTTGGGATGGCCATTTGGCACTGGACAATGAACCGATGAGCTCTTCCCTAGAGAAGGCCTCCTCTCCTGCTCCCAACTTTCCTCAGTTGCCTGGAGCTCTTTGTGTAGGGTTGACGCCATGTGGGCTTTTCCTCATCCAGTTTGGCATGTCCGCTCACGTTGTCTTTGTTCGACTCACGTTTTGGCAGAAGTGTTGGGGAGACTGTACCGGTGAAGCTCCTGGTGCTGCTAGGAGACGCAGTCTCACGGTGCACTCTGATGCCTCTACATGAATCTTAAGCGTGTTTTCCTGTTTTGATGAAGAATGGCACTAGAATTTTGGTGGAGATTTCATCGGATATTCAAGATACTAAAAATCCCAGGTTTAGTAGCGTAGCCATTTTAATAATTGCAATCCCTGAACATGGGGTTGGGGGTGGGTCTTTCCATCTTCTAGTGTGTGTTTCCATGTCTTTGGTGTTTGTAAATTTCTACAAATTTAGAGGCATTTCCGTTCTTTAACTAGGTTTATTGTAAGGTATTTCATTTTTGTGTGCATTTGGCAGTGTGAGTGTGATTGTCTCCTTGATCTCCATCTCAGCACACTTGGTACTGATATGTTAGAAAGCTACTCCTTTTTATACTTTGACTTTCTATCTTGTCATTTTGCTGAAGTGTTTATCAGATCTAAGTATTTTTCTGGTTTTCCTCTTCAGGGTTTCTATTGCTGGGATAAAGCACCATGACCAAAAGCAACCTGGGGAGGAAAGGGTTTATTAGAGTTATATTTCCATATCATTGTTCATCATCGAAGGAAGCCAGGACAGGAACTCAAACAGGGCAGGATCCTAAAGGCGGGAGCTGATGCAGAGGCCATGGAGGGGTGCTGCTTACTGGCTTGCTCCCCATGGGTTGTTCAGCTTGCTTTCTTATAGAACCCAGAATCACACAGCCCAAGGATGGAACCACCCACAGTGGGCTGGGCCTCCCCACATCAGTCACTAATTTAGAAAATGCCCTTCAGGCTTGCTCATAGCCCAGTCTTATGAAGACTTTCTCAATTGAGGTCCCCTCCTCTCAGATGACTCTAGCCTATGTCAAATTGACATAAAATTAATAAAATTATCTAGTACTCTGGTGAAGGTTTTATTCTGTCTCATGTATAGAATCAAATCTTAAAACATTCTAGCATCTTCCTTTCTCATTTTTATCTATTTTCTCTTCTCTATCTCTTTACTATGTGTATTTGACATTTTGGATATAATTTTACCTTGGTAGGTTCTTCTCTGGCCTTGATGTTCTAAATGTATCTTGCACCTAATTCAACATCTTTTTGCCTAAATGTGAGAATTTGTCTGTGATTATTTTAGTTATAGCTTTTTTTCTTTAAAAAAATGTTTGTTGCGTGGTGGTAGCACATGCTTTTAATCCAGCACTCTAAAGACAGAGGTGGTGGATCTCCACGTTTAGGCCAGCCTGGTCTACAGAGTGAGTCCCAGCACAGCCAGGGCCACACAGAGAAACCCTATCTTGAAAAGCCAAAGAAAACAAAGCAGAACAAGTTATTTTATTTTATGTGTATGGGTGTTTTGCCTGGTCGTATGTACCATGTGTACCTTGTTCCTGCAGAGTCACTAGAGGACACTAGATTCACAGGAACTGAAAGTTAACAGAGTTTGTAAGCAGCCATGTACTGGGAATTAAGTCCAGTTCTTCTGAAAGAGTGGCTAGTGCTCTTAACCATTGAGCTATCTCTCCAGTTCCTAAATTTGTTTTGATCTTAAAAATGTAATTAACATTGAATTCTTCTATGTTCATGATTGGCAGCATTGATATTTTTATAGATCCTATATGTTTTCTTTATAATTTAAAAAAATAAACCTTTCTTTTAAAAAATATTATTTCAGCTGTCGTGGTGGTACATGCCTTTCTTCTCAGCACTTAGAAGACAGAGGCAGGTGAGTCTCTTGTGAATTTGAGGCCAGCCTGGTCTCCATAGCAAGTTCCAATTTAGCTAGAACTACATAGAGAGATCTTGCCTCAAAAAAAAAGCTTTTATTTTATTTAATGCATAGGAGTGTTTTACCTGCAGGTATGTCAGTGCCCATGTCTATGCTTGGCACCCAAAGAGACCAGAATGGGTATCAGCTCCCTTGGAACTGGAGTTACAGACAGTTGTGAGCTGCTATGTGGTGCTGGGAATTGAACCTGGATTCTCTGAGCAGCCAGTGCTGTTGACCGACCCCCACTCCCGCCATCCTGCCCTGTAACTTCCTTATTAACTTCCTGTTGTCACTGTGATAATGCTCCAGACCCTCTGCCTTGTCTTCAAGGCTTAATATTCTCTCTTCTTCTATTGCTGAGGCTTCCCATTGAAGTTTTAACTTGATTTATTGAAATCATGTCCAGTGCTGTAGTTTGGCTCTCCCTTCCCATATTTCTATTGATTGAATTCCAATTTTCTTTCCTTTATTCACTTGCTTCTTTAATCTGTTTATGTTCTGGCATTAATTCTGGAGTTTGCGGTCTTTTTTTTCTGAGTTCTTTGAGCATCCTTACAGTCATTTGAATTGTTTGTCTGGGATTTCATATAATTTACTGGCACAGGAATATCAAAATATTGCTAATAGAATAGTCATTTTTTGGAGAGTTGTATTGCCTTAGCTTTCCACGTTTCTTGTACATCTGAAGTGAAGCCACCCGCCCTTACTCTGTCTGTGGAAATGTGAGTAACTAGGTTATGTTAGAGTGAAGGACCATCTTCCTCTGCTAGACTTAGATCTAGCACCAGGCTCAATTCCTAGTACTCCCCTGACAGTTGAGTACCGTGTGCAAAGCCAATCTTGATCAATGGGTAGGCCCACTATGAGAAAATGGGTATAGTCAAATAAAAAATATTCCAGAATGCCAGGAAGGCTAGGAACACTGTATGTGTGAACTAATGTGTCAGTCACCGTGGTGTAAAGAGAAGGAAATAAAGCAGGGCCAGAGCATCCACTAGTAACGAGTTACAGAGGAGAAGCAGAAGGGAGACAAGCAAATAGAAAGTGAGGTGGCAGGACAGGGACAGCGAGACTATGTAGTTCTGGTAATATAATCTGATAAGGCAAAATAAGCCTGGCCTCAGGCTGAGACACTCAGACGAATGCCAGCACGGCAGGCCAAAGCTCCTCAAAAGGAAAAGGAGAATGGAAAGAAAAGAAAGAGGAGAAAGTGTGTGCGGAGTGGGGGTGGAGGGGGGCGGAGGGGGTGGGGGGAGACAGAGCGGATGAAACAGCCAGCTAAACTGAAGACGAGAGCTGGCTGTGCGGTCTGAGCGCAGTCTGCCGGCTTTCCGGTTCAGTTTCAGCTTTCTGAGATTTTCTTCCTGGGGACCCACATGGCTGTTCTGTTCTGAGTGTAAGTCACAGATGCTGGCCTTTGCAGTGGTAGTCCTTCCTGGGTCAGGCCATAGAGATTGGTGAACCTTCCTCAGGCTTAGGTTGTAAGCGCATTCTAACTTCTGCTAAGATGGGGCGGAGTGTGATGCTGCTTCTCTCCGTGAGTGGCCATTCATGGATTGAGTCACAGAAGTGGGTTATATCTCAGGACTCTGACTGTAGATGCTGGACCCACTGCTGAGTGGTCCTTTCTAGTGTTGGGCATGCTGCCTAGAAACTGAGTCTGTTTTCCTACAGACAGTCTCCAGCCGGATTTCTAACTTGTCAAATACAGCGACTAAAATTCCTTCCCCTAAGTCTAGAGGTTTTCTGCTGGCCAAGTGTCATCACCTAATCCCAAAAGCTGGGCTCCCTGAGGTTCTGGGATGGCCAGACTGCTGATTCAATGGGTCTCACTAAAACGGAGTCTCACTGCTGCTCTGATTGGCAGTGCCAAAAGAGTTTTTCTGGTGTTTCTCCTCCTGTGGAAGGGTGTGTGTGTGTGTGTGTGTGTGTGTGTGTGTGTGTGTGTGTGTGTGTGTGTGTGTGTTATATGCATATATGTGTAGATGTACATGTTTATGCTGAAGCATGTGGAGGCCAGAGTTTGATGTCAGGATATTGACCTCAATTGCTTTTTCTCCTCAACTCTTTTTTTTTCTTTTGAGATGAGATCTCTCACTGAATTAAGTGTTTACATTTTAGTTGAACTGGCTGGCCAGTGAGTGCTGAGAATCCTTCTGCCTCTGCCTCCCAGTGCTGGGATTACAGATGTGTACCTCGACGCCCAGGTCTTTATGTGGATGTGGGGGAATCTGAATCCATGTCCCCAGGCTTCCACTTCACCCACCTCATGTCTCCCAACCCCATGTTGGATGGTTTTAAGATAGACCTCGTCTCCTGAGTTAACGTGAGGATTAATTTTGAAATGGTGGATTCAGGCTTAGAGCTGTACTGGGCTATACTCAGTGGTAGTCTTATTTGTCCTGGTGACAGTTAGATAATTATTCTCTGGATATAATAAGAGGTCTCTTTAGAGGAAGGGCCTGCCATAAAGGACTTTGAAGGGGCTGAGGTTATAGACGTAGGAAAAATATAGAATCACAAAAGTGGTCCAAGAAGACCAGGGAGTTTCAAGTGTGAGCTTACTGAGAGATTTCTTAAAGGATTAGACTAGTCTTTTTGACCTTCCAGGAAGATTAATGATGTTGGGTGTTTTAGTCAGGGTTCCTATTCCTGCACAAACATCATGACCAGGACACAAGTTGGGGAGGAAAGGGTTTCTTCAGCTTACACTTCCATGTTGCTGTTTCATCACCAGAGGAAGTCAGGACTGGAATTCAAGCAGGTCAGGAAGCAGGAGCTGATACAGAGGCCATGGAGGGATGTTTCTTACTGGCTTGCTTCCCCTGACTCGCTCAGCTTGCTTTCTTATGGAACCCAGGACCACCAGCCCAGGGACGGCACCACCCATAATGGGTTGGGTCCTCCCCCCTTGATCACTAATTGAGAAAATGCCTTACAACTGGATCTCATGGAGGCCTATCTTCAATTGAGGCTCCTTTTTCTGTGATAACTCCAGCTTGTATCAAGTTGACACACAAAACTAGCCAGTACATTGGGGGTCAGGCCATGTTAATTTTGAAAGCCTTACTCCCTGAATGGTATTAAAAATGAAAGCATGACCACAGTCCCTGAAGGGATCAGAGGACCTTAGATATGGAATAATACATTCTGTGAGGGCAATGGTTACCTTGGAGGCTGTTTCTGCCTTACCTTTCTTTCCCCAGTGAGTTTCTGCATCCACTGCAACTGGTGGTTATTTGAGTCCCTTGTATGGCTGTGGTCGTCAATCTTCCCTACGCTGGGCTGGCTGTAAAGGGGGAGGAGGTCTGAGAATCCTTCAGGATTGGCCTGACAACTGGTCGATAAAGCTTTGGAAATGGAGCCTGGGTCTAAAGAATTCCCATGCCTCTGAGAGAGGCTCAGTTAGAATTTGAACAGTGTCATGGCTACTGCCAACTTGACACAAACTAGCCATACTTGGGAAGAGGGAATCTCAATTGAGGAAGTGCCTCCATCAGACTGTCCTGTGAGCATTGCCTGTAGAGTATTTTCTTAATTGCTAGTTGATATGGGAGAACCAAGCCCAATGTTGGCAGAACCAGCTCTGGGCAGCTGGTCCTGGGCTAGATGAGAGATAGCCAGGCAAACTTGTGATCACCACTCCTTCACGGTCTCTCTTAGCTCCTGACTCATGTGCCTGCCCTGCCTTTCCTTGAGAGTGGGCTGTAACCTGTAAACCAATAAACACTTTCCTCCTCTAAGTTTGTGCTTAGTCAGTGTTGTATCACAGCAAGAGAAACCTAAGAGGTCTTTGGTCCCCAAAATGTGGCCTGGTAAAAACTGTTCAGGGTTTTCCATTAGGACGATCCAGGAAGCAACAGCTTGTTTGAGGGCTCCATAAAAAGACATGATTGATCCCATAGGGGCTGCTGTGAACCCCTGATTTAAAGCCTGCTGCATGTCTTGAGGGGTGTATCACAGGTGAGGGGAGATCACGGTTGGGAGCTAAGGCATCTTGCGGTGGAAGATGATCCATGCACGGTTGTTATCTGGAGGAGCCTCAGAGAGCTTTGGGTGGGTCTTTCTATGAATGACGACCACTTGATCTGGAAGCCAGGAGGCTGCAAGTGTCTCAGAGGCCATGCTTAGTAGAAGTGTCGTGGGTGGTGATGCTCCTTTCTCCCCATGGAAAGTGCAGATGAAGTCTGTATCAGTTGTAAGTCTCAGTCCTGTCCGATGACCTCTGTGAGGGTCACTAACACCTGTGTTCTGCCACATAAACCTGAGAACCAGATGACCTTGCACTGGGCAAGTGGAGAATCTTGTAGTCTAGTGCTCCAGGTCCTGTCACCTATTTGACAGGATTGTTGTAGAGGTCTCAGAGTCAGGGTCTGGCAATAAGGTCAGGTGACTTAACCTCTGGCAGGTCTTACCATATGCTCTGGGGTTTGCAAGGGCAGACCCCGGCACTTGCTCTATACAGCCTGTGACTTGGTGGAAGGCTCTGGAATTAAGAGTTTCAGAGAGTGAATGGGGCATGTAGGCCATCGTACTTAGCACTAGGGCTAATTTAGATTTCTCTGCTATTCGAGGAAGTCTAGGGACTGTGTCATTTTAGGGGCTTACCCTATTCACTCTCCTCTGCTCTCCTTAAGACCTCTAAAAAGGTTTAGCTGTAAGACCAGACCGTGTAATCTAATTTCTGAAAAATCCTGTTATGACAAGAAAATCCATTGTCCTGTTTTCTGACTGGAGTCTTTGTGGTCAAAGTGAAGTTCTTGTGACCGGAAAGGCTCCTTATGACTGGAGTGGTAAACCCTGTTAACTGGATCTTTTGATACAAAGTTGGGACTTTTGACAGAGAAACCTTATATGTACAGAAGCCTAGGTTTTGAAAGGTGAGAACAGTGTTTTGATCTACAGTGGGTTTGTTCGGACTGCTGGCTAAGAACTCCTCTAACATACTGAAAGAGTTTGTACCCAGGGGGAAATTAAGGAAGGACAGGTTTTTTGGCTAGAGTCTGTCCAAAGAGATAGAGACATTCTTGGAAGCCAGAAGGGAGATAGTTCAGGTTAGCTATTTAGTAAGCTAGTTGAATAAATCCAGTCTAAGTAGACTGGAGTACAAAAGAAAATGTCCTATGATATAACATACAAATGAAGACGTATCAGAGGATATATTACCCAAGAAGTTATACGGGGGTTTGGGACCACAACCTTATTTATAGCCTGAGATCCTTGAGCATTCCTTAGGGTTCTTTTAACTACTTTCAAGACAGGGCTTTTCACGCCTCTGGCTTTGAAGGATATTGGGGCCTTGGGGGAAACTGTTCTGGTTCTCAAGAGGAACTGTGAAAGGAGTAGCTGTCAGTGAGCACCCAGCAATGGACCATCTCATGCTTCAGGGAGAACTTGATGTGGGGTCTACAGTATAGACTGAAGGGAACTTGATGATTTATGTGGGGTCTACAGTATAGACTGTAGGGAAGGCCTTTGGGATTCCAGACAGCTCTGTGCCATCGTGGCTGGTGTCAGGAATGCCATGGGTGCTTCTGCAGTCTCAACGATATTCAAATGACCCTAAAGTTTAGACATGGTGTCCTTACCTAAAGGGAGGAATAAGACAAGTGGGTAGGACCAGAAAGGACCGAGTTTAAAAGTATTTATTTACCATATAGGTTAAAAAAGGGAGGGGAGCTTGCCATTAATATCGGTGGGGTGTGTCGGGCCAGATGATTTTCCTTGAGAAGGCAGTGAGAGCTGAAAAATTAGCCCAGTGTCTAAGAGCGAAGCCATTCTGTTCCCTACCACATCTAGGGTTGCTAGATCTAGTTTGTGGGGCCTTTGACCCCCAGTTAGATTTCAAATGTGAGCTCCCTCCTTGCTGAGCCCCTTAAAGTCCAAGAACAAAGTCAGAGGAAAAAGTGAAAACAAAGGCCTTCCACCTCTGGTCTGAGCTGAGCTCCTTAGGAACCTCACTAAGGGAGAGAAGCACGTTATCACTCCAAGTCACCCTCCGCTGTGCAGACTGAGCATGGCTGGCCCTTGGAAAAGCTCTGCGGCCTTGGGCACTCCCAGATGAACTGTTATCTTAGTTAGGGTTTCTATTTCCGTGATAAAACACCATGACCAAAAGCAACGTGGGGAGGGAGGGAAGGGTTTCTTTCATTCACACCGGACTCTAACAGTTCATCATCAGAAGCAGTGAGGACAGGAAGTCAAGGAGGGCAGGAACCTGGAGGCAGGAGCCGACACAGAGGCCTTGGAGGAGTGCTGCTTACTGGCTTGCTTATCATGGCTTGCTCAGCCTGCTTTTTTATTTGTTTGTTTCTTTGTTTGTGTATTTATTATTCTCTCATATATTACATCCCAATTGCTGTTTCCCCCTGTGTCCTCTCAGTCCCCCTCCCTCTCTCTCCCTTCTCTCTCAGATCCACTGTTGGCATTTCTGGTCCCACAGTTACCTGGTAATAGCCAGGTATGCCTGACTCAGTATAAAAGGGTCTGCTTGACCTTCCCCTCTCTCTCTTGCCTTCTTGCTCTTGCTCTCTCCTCTTGTTTTTGTGCCTCTTCTCTCCCCGTTCCCTTCCCCTTCTCCGAGTGCTCATGGCTAGCCTCTACTCCTTTCCCCACACCACCCCCCTTTCTCTCTGCCTTTCTCTCAACTCCCCTCCCGGTGCCCTGAAGAAACTATTCTATACCATCATGTGGCTGGTACCTCAGAGGGGGAAGGGACGCCTCATCCTGGGCCCCACAGAGACACCCCTTTCCTCTATACCATACCTACCTCATAAAACATATCTCTGGTCTTTCTTATCTTTTTATAAAACACGACATCAACTCCTTCTCCATATTCCTTCAGAAAAGAGCAGGCCTCTCAGGGATATCAACTAAACAAGGCCAACAAGTTACAATAAGACTATCAGCCTGCTTCCTTACAGAACCCAGGACCACCAACCCAGGGACGACACCACCACAGTGGGCTGGGCCCTCCCCCATTAATCACTAATTAAGAAAAACCTTACAGCCAGATCTTATGGAGGCCTCTTTTCAATTGAGGTTCCCTCTTTTCAAATAACTCTAGCTTGTGGTCAAGTTAACATAAAATTGGCCGGGACAACTGTCCTAGTTGATTCCTATGAGAGCAGAAAAGAGTCCTTTTACTCAGGGGTGGGGGTGGGGTGGGGTGAGGGTAGGGGGTGGGGTGGTGGATTGGTTTCCTTAGGCTGAACTGGATGGTGACTGGAGAGATGACCAAGGTGGAAGCAGTTGCTACTGTGGTTCATTTCACCTGTCCCTTTCTCCCTTTCTTCCATAGCATTGACTCTCCTGTCCCTCAATCCCTCCCTCATTGTTAAAGACAATTAAACATCTTAGAAGCAGTGTTTAATAAGGTAGGGAAAGGAATCTGGAGTCTCTAGCCTAGTTTTTGAAGCCTTTGTCTAACATCAGAAGACACTTAGCTTATGAAATGCACAGCCAGGTCAGCTAGAGCCCCTGACATCTGGTGAGTGTACTGTGCGCTCTCATCTGCTCTAGACTGAAACATGCAGGGTTTTCAGAAGATCATGCATGGTATCCCATCACTTGGTAGTTTACAGGCTAAGTAAAGGCCCTTTCAGCCCCCTAATAGAATAGAGTGACAAGGCTTCAGCAAACCTTCCCCACTCATTCTTCACGCTGGTGATTCGATAGGATTGGCAGGGCGTTGTGTCAAGCCTGGCAGTGAAACCTGAGCAGACCGTATCTGGGTGAAAAGTGTGAGCCTTATTTTCCTGGTGTGCCTGAAAGAACAGATTTGGCACTCTTCCTCTTTCGTGTGCAGCAAGCAGTCAGATGATGTAGGCATCTCGTAAGGTTATACAGGCCACGGCAGCCTTTTGGAACTCTCTAATGAAGGTGGCATATCCTGGCTTAATGACCCTGGTCAGGATTGTCCTTGAGTCAGGTCATCCACAGGGAAGGGGATATTCTGAGTATGACAAGGTTAGCCACCTTGTAAAGCAGAAAGATTCATTTCCTGCATTTCCTGTATGAACTTTCCCAGTGGGCGGCTGACTGAGAGAATTCACCTGGATGGGGATGGGAGCAGTTAGAAAGAGCTTTGGGTGCAGAGCGAAGGAGAGGGGGCAGGGCGAGGATAAGCAAAGAGGTGTCTGTTGGTAGAGGAGTCCGATGTTGAGCAGGGGCTGAGTGAACACGTGGATGCCCTCTGTGGCCGAGTGTGGTGGAGAGGGACCAGAGGAAGAGAATCTGACGAGGCACATATGGCGTCCCTCTTATAGATAACGAATCTCTGACAAGGCCCCGAAAGCTTGGGCAGAGGAATGACAAAGCCATTTCCTAAATTACAACATCAAGAGACCTGACGGGATTGGTGGGATTGGTGCCCACTGTGCCATTAGGCAGCCAGTGTTCGTGGTCCAGGCAGAGTATGAGGAGAAAATTTTGTTAGAAGGGAAAGAAGTTCTCTTTTTAAGAACCAGAGGCTCAGATTTGTACAGGTTTCTTGAGGGCCCATCATCAGGATGAGTCAGGAAGTAGAAGCTGGGACGCCTATTGTGGGTCCTATCAGAGGTGCAGTGTGTAGCCTGGGCAGGTCCCAGAGAGTATCAGACCTCTCTGAGTGTGAGAGTGAGGCCTGATGTCCTTGAACTGACTCCCGAGCTGTGCTCTCTTTAGGGACATAGCCAAGAGAAGCAGCCACCTCCCAGCCTGTGATGGTAAAACTTGGTTTCACTCTGGAGCTAAACTGGTCCAACTGGCCAGGCCAGACGAGCCTCACAAACTGAAACTGGCCACAGATCAGCTGTGAGAAACCGGAGACCCTCCTGTTCTGGAGAAAGTAAAAATTGTGGACATCTTGGATCAGGGAATCTGGTGGGGAAAGAAAATGGCAGATGTGAACATCAAAGCCACACATGGACGCCATAGCCACGTGTCCTGTTTTCTCCCTCAGGAAAGCACAGAAGGGAAAAGCAGAGACGGGAGGCAGGAATGAGGGAGTCCTCACGGACTGTGTGTACCTGCCCTGGACAAGCTGCTCTTGTCAACACTCCCACATGTTGAGAGCGAGGAGGCTCCCAGAAGGAAGAAAGCGGCTCTTTATCTTCGTAGACTAACTCCATTTTTCTCTTGTCTTCAGGTACCACTGAAGTGTTCAGCCTTGGCCAGGGTCCTTCAGACGCAAAGCGGAAGTAAAGCGCTCTGCAGTTTACTGAAAGGCATTTCTTGGCTTTAACCTGATGGACAAACTAGTCTGGAATTCCAGCTCAGAGGCCTTCAGATCTCACTGGAGAACAGTCCCAGGCAGAGATCTTTAGTTGCATTTGAGCCAGTTGGCCGCCCATATAGCACCAGAATGGAGAAGCCAAGAGCTGTAAGGAGACTTCCCTGGCAGGCCACCAAAATGTCAGGCCAGGAATAAGAAGCTCCAAGTATGGGGATAAAAGTATTTACCAGTTCAGAAATGATATAAAGAGTTTTAAATGAATATACCTGTTCGAGAGATGGCTCAGCAGTTAGGAGCACTTGGTGCTCTTACAGAGGACTTGTGTTCGATTCTCAGCACCCATGTGGTGGCTCACAACCATCCTCATAACTCCAGTTCCAGAGGATCTGATGTCTTCTTCTGCCCACTGGGAGCATCAGGCATGTGTGTGGTACACAGACATACATGAAGACAAAATATTTGTATGCATAAAATAAAATAATTTTTTTTAAAAATGAAAAGAGTATATGCAGTGGGGGCTGGGACAAATAGCCCAGTTGTTAAAATGCTTACTGTACAAACATAAGACTGAAGTCAGATCCCCAGCTCCTATGTAAAAAGCCAGGTACAGTCTTGCACACCCATAATCCCAGTGCTGAGACAGAATCGCTGGGGTTTGTTGGTTCTCCAGCCCAGCCATATCTATTCAGTGAGAGACTCTGTCTAAACACACACACACACACACACACACACACACACACACACACACACACACAAATGCACGGGGGTGGGGCGGGGAGAAAGGGAAGGTAGGGAGGAGGAAGTGGGGAGAGGAGGAAGGGTACTTTGGATAGAAGGGTAATGAGAGAATTCTCAGAAAATCAACCCCTCTCTAGGGCTGTGGTGTGTCCTTAAGAGTTAAGTGAAGTGACATGGTTGTACGTGGGTAGTTCACCATCTTATACATTTTATTTTATTTTATTTTATTTTATTTTATTTTGACTCAAGGTTTCTCTATGTAACCTTGACTGTCCTGGAACTCACAGACATCCTCCTGTCCCTGTTTTAGGAGTGTTGAGATTAAAGTTGTGCACCACGATGCCCAGTTCTTATAAATTTCATAATGTCTTTTGCTTTTCCTGAGTTTGGCCATGTGGGGTAAGGCACCACAGGTCACTGGGTAGGACTCCAAGTAGTCAAGGTCTGATTGAAACTCAGTGGGAAATCATGTTTTTCTATTTTTGGCCTTTTTGTCTCTATAGGACTTGCAATTATTTTCCTGGTGTGTGACATTTTCCTAAGTTTTTCTGAGCTTTGGTTTTTGAAAGCCGAAAGTTTAGCTTCTTTCAGTTCAAACCCTATGCATTTATTTGTAGCTTAAAACCAGTCCTTTGCCAACAGGTGCACTTTAGAGATTAATAAAGTCAACTGCTGATAATTAAATGAAATTAGAAGTAGGGGGTTAAAAATGGCTATTGGGAAGCAGGTCATGGAAGCACATGCCTTTCATCCTTTAACGAAGGTGGATCTCTTAGTTCCGGGCCAGCCTGGTGTACAGAGCTAGTTCCAAGACAGCCAGAGCTACACAGAGGAACTCTTTCTCACAAAACCAACCAACCAACCCAACCCTGCAAGCAGATGTTATCAATTTAGATCCATGTTGCTTCCAACCTTTACAAGGTATTTGTCTTAAGGTAGCTTGATAATCACAACACACACACACACACACACACACACACACACACACACACACACACTAATCCAGCTCAGAGCACAGAAGAGTATATAACTTACAAGTAAAGCTAAGCATTTGACTCAGGTTGTAAAAACATATGCTGTTAGACATCCAAGACAGTAAAGTTGGTATATCCTACTCTTAAGGAAGGTTAAACTCAAAACAGGTAGAATACAAAGTAGGATACCAGGTTGAGTATGCAGTCTTAAATGCTCTCAAGGAATATCATTAACTCGGCTTCTAAGTCTAAAAACAGTTCAGTCTGTTTGCAGGCTCCCCCCCTCCCCCAACTTCCCCCACCTCCCAGGAAATGTTACTACCACAGCCTGGCACTTAGTATGTGGTCAAAAGTTACCTTTGGACTTCTGATCCTCCTGCCTCCAACACTTGAAATGCTGACATTACAAATATGTGACTCTGTGTCCAATTTCTGTGGTGCTGGGGAATGACGCCGTAACTTCATGTACGCTAGTTAAACACTCTGCCAACGAGCCACACCCCCAGTATTTCTCCCACATATTTAAAAACAAGGGATTAGGCAAGCCTGTGAGCATCTCTCTGGGGGACTCCCAACTAGTGGGAAGATCCAGTGTTCCCTGGGAAAGGGATCTGGTTTATATGGGAGTAAACGTGAACAGCTGAGCACATGTGCAGGCAATAACCCACTGCTGCTCACTGTGTGTGGGATGGGTCTAGCTGTTTCAAGTTCCTGTCATCCTGATCTCCCAGGAGGATGCACTGTAACCTGGATCCGTGAGCCAGATAACCCTTTCCTATCTTAAGTTGCCTTTGTCAGGGTGTTTTCTTACAGTGCCAGGAAATGGAATGAAGATGATATATGTGTCTGCTCCACCTAGAGACTATAATAAAAAATCCCTAATTTCCTCTGGATGGGGCCTGAGGTGGTTTTCTTGCTTTGTTTTTTTTATTTAAAAATATTTCTATTAGCATATCTTATCTACCCATAATGTGTTTCATTATAGCATTTCATGCATGTATCTAATACATTTTAAAATTTCACTTTACGTGTACAAGTGTTTTGCCTGTATGCATGTCTGTGTATCAGTCTTAGGCCTGGTGCCCTGGAAGGCCAGACGAGAGCATCAGATCCTCTGGAACTAGAGTTACAGATGATGTGAACTGCCATGTGGGTGCTGGGAATCACACTGGAATGTTCTGGAAGAGCAGCAACTGCTCTTAACTGTGGAACCATCTCTTTAGCCCCCCTATATAATTCATTTCGGTCATATTCACCCATTTTTGTCTTTTGTTTCTTTCCCAATTCTGCAGGCTTCACTTTCATGTTTTTTCTTTGATGACTGAACAAGTTTCACTAGGCTTGCTTACAGGAATGTAGGCTACTCCACAGAATAAACTGGCCCTCCAGTGCCAACCATTAACTTTCAATCAGTCTTCAAGGAGGGGTGAGGCCTCATGAGACCCTTACCCCGTCCCCGACAGGATGCCGATGGGTCCCCTGATAGTGGGGTATTTCTTCCCATCCCTTTCTACGACAGTGTCTTACTGTGGGTAGTCTGGAGTTCTTGACCTCCCCACCATAGCTTCCATTACAATGGGATTGGAGGCATATACTACCAGGCAAGCCTTGGGTGGGTATATTTTAAAAATTAGCATACAGAGTTTAGTAAAGGTCTAGTTTCGCCTCACAAATGTATCTAAAGAAATGCAACTTTATATCACTTAAGAAGTTAGAGTCATCTGATTCCTTACAACAGGTCAACCTGTGGGGGTTCTCGACCCCTTTGGGGGCTCAAATTATCCTTTCACAGGGGTCATATATCAGATATCCTGCATATCAGTTATTTGTTATGATTCATAACAGCAAAACAAGTTACAAAGTAGTAAAACAAAATAATGTGCTGGTTGGGGTCACTGCAACATGAAGAACTGTGTTAAAGGGTCACAGCCTTAGGAAGGTTGAGAACCACTGCCTTAGAGCCTTTCTTGTTTAACATGTAACCAGATGGCTTTGTATTTCTTTGGGGGAAATGATTTCCCTTACTGGGTCCTTCGTTTTCCTTTGCCACTCTCATTTACTTTTTATGTTCACAGTGTTTCAAGGACAATTTGTATTAAAAGGATTTGAAAGTACCAAAACTGTAACTCAGTATAGTGGATTGTTTTCTGTTATGATGTTAATATTATACAAGGAAATTGTATAAAGTGTTGTCAATTTGATTATTGACACAATTAACATATTTACAAATAAACTGTGGTGTTGATAAAAAATTAGCATACACCGAATGGGTTTTCTTACAACATTTTTATATGTAGTTTTGGTTGATTCTCCTCCTCTTTTCCCTTACCTCCCTGCCCCTTCTCACATGTGTCCTATTAGTTACTGTGCCTTCACCACAAGCATATTATTTTGTCCTCTCATGGGGTCCTCTGGAGTTTTCTGGCCTCTAACCCTTACACACACACACACACACACACACACACACACACACACACACACACACACTTAAAGATAGCATATTTATTTATTTTTTTATTTTTGGAGCTGAGGGGCTTGCTAGGCAAGCGCTCTACCACTGAGCTAAATCCCCAACTCCAAAGAATGAGATTCCCACACCGGGAGTCGAACCCGGGCCGCCTGGGTGAAAACCAGGAATCCTAACCGCTAGACCATATGGGAGCTTCTAAGATAGCATATTTAAATGAGAGAGAACATGTAACAAGTCTTTCTGCGTCCTGGTTTACCCCACTTAATATCTTTTTCAGTTCAAATGTGATAGTGATTTTAATTTTATGTATGCGTTGTTGTATGTATGTGCACGTGTGTGTAGGTGCTCAGGGAGGCCAGAAGAGGGTTTCAGACCCCACAGGCCCTGGTGAGCTGTCTGACATGGGTGCTGGGAATTCAGTTGCATGCAATAGCCGTACCAGTCATCTCCCTAGCTCTCTCGAAGATACTTTGTTAGTGTTTTCAGAGTGCGGTCCGCTTCAGTAACTAGTGAGTAATAGTCTTTCGAGTATCATTGGCGCTGTCTTTATTATTTTATTATGTTTTATTTTGGTATCTGATGTATCAAAGGCTCAACGCATACATTCGCTCTCACTAATTAACCCCATTTCACAGGTGAGACTAATAGGACTCAGAGAAGGTAAGAAGTCAGAAGTAGCGACGTCACAGTTCTCTAGGAAGTGTTCTGATGGCCTTGTGGCCCCAAGTCACTGAGGTGAAAGTTCTGAGGGCCAAAGTTTGCTCTGTGCCAGCCAAAGCAGGCCAGTCCGGCAGCGACAGGGTTAACCCGAGGCCCCGCCCCGAGGATTGTCCTTGTCACGGCCCGGGTGAACCTCTGGAGCAGCTGGCTCTGCGCCTGCGCGGTGCCGAGGGGACGGGTCGGACTCAGAAATGGCGGCGTCCATGTTCTTCGGCCGGCAATTGGCCGCGGCCGCCCTGAGGAGCCACCGGTCGCAGACTACAGTGCGAGCCACCGCCCAGGTAAGTCAGCCCTGTTCGCTTTAGGTTCGGGGGTCGGCGGGCAAGGCGTGGGGGCGCGACCCGGCTGCGGGGTTCTCCGTGGCCCTGGCCCGGCCGGGGTTCCCTGCGATGCTCAGAGGCAACGGCCAGGGCTGCGAGCTGGCGCTCAGGCATCTCGGCTCCGCTCTAGCCCCTGTCCTCAGGAGGCCCGGGCAGGGCGTCTTGGCTGTCGGCCTCGCTTGCGGGAGTCCGCCGGAACGCTCCTTGAGGAGACTGGGGGCAGGGCCAACGCTTCTGGGCCCCTTTTGGGTGAGGGGGATGTCCTTCAAGTGTACTTTCAGGTCCCGCGAACTGTCGTGGGTGGGAAGGACTTCGGAACACAGCAGAGTCGGCCTACCTGCCTTCCCCAATTAGTTGTGTTTTGATCGGTCAGTCCTGGTAGTGAGTGCTGGTATCGAGTTTTAAGTTTCCCAGCTGGCTAGATGGGAGAGTAAGGGAGGAGTCTTTTAGAGGACTTCACTTCTGGACAGACCGTAGGTACCTACTTTTTGTTGCTTTGTTTCTCGATATTTAGAGCGTATCAGATTTTGTCCTAAGGTCATTAGGCTTGTCAACATCACTGGGGGTGTCATTAAGGCCAGGCACCATTGATGACGTTCTGGTGGCTTGTAGAAGTACTTTGGCCTAAGAGACATAGCAGACGAGACAAGGCGAGGGTTTAATTCCATAACTGTCCATTTCTGAAGCTGTGTGCTCGTGTCTATTCTACAGCATTGAGAACATGAAAACTGGGGTTGCAGTTTATTTGGTGGAGTGCCTGCCTAGCATGTAGGAAGTTCTGGGTTCCATCCCCAGCATCCTTGTAATCCTAGCACTCATAGTGGAGGCAAGAGGGTCAGACATTCAAGGTCATCTTTTACATTGAGAGTTCAAGGCCAGTCAAGGCTACAGGTGACCCTGTCACAAAAGAACAAAAATCAGTTAAACAACAACAAGCCCCATAAAAATTGGCCCCCAGTGTTAGGTTACAGAAGATAGTTACAGCTTTCTAAGATAGTTAGAGTTTTGGCTATGTTTGAAGGGGATAGATTTAGCCCCTCCCCTTCTTTAAATAATGCTGTCAAGTTTTTAGAGGATAAGGATTTAGTGAACAAATAGGTTTTTACTCGAATAGTTTTTAATCTATTTGGGAATTCCTTTAAAAGGGCCTTTGCATCTCCCTATGGGATGTTTAATACATTGTCTTTATTTCAACTCTTTTCCCTTTACCCCAGCATTAAGAGTGTGTCTTTGGAGTTTGCTAGTAGTCTGAAATCTTGCTCTTATAGATGAGGACACAGTGTCTTAGGAGGAAACTTCTTTAAGGTCACACATTAAACTTAGTAATTCAGCTCACTTAAATTATTGCTCTGGTCAGGGTGGTGGTGTCTCAGGCCTTTAATCGTAGCACTTGAATCTCTGTGTTCAAAGTTAACCTGGTCTACAGAGTAGGTTCCAGGACATCCAGGATGTACAGAGAAACCCTGTCTTGGAAAGAAAAAACAGTCATTCCTCTGGTTTTCCAGTTTTTTGTATTTGTGTGGAGAATAACCCAGGTTATGACAGGTACTTCTGGGTTTGTCCAGGAACTGGTTATTTTTTTGAGTAAGGAATGTTCTTTTTCATTAAGTACCCCTCCTTCCTCCTGTTTTGAGACAGGGTATCACTGTGTAGCCTTGGCTATCCTGGAATTTTGTAGACCAGGTTGGCCTCGAACTTAGCCACCTGCCTTTGCCTCCCAAGTGCTGGGACCAAAGGTGTGCATCACCATGCCCAGCTGCATTTGTCATTTCTTTATGATGACAGCATGTATAACTGTAGCTTCCACTTGCTTTAAAACAGACAACACATTGTTGTTACTCACAGCCACTGCAATAGAACTCCAAAACTCCCTGCTCCTGTCTGATTGCAACTTCTGATTCTGTCCAGTCCTTGGGATTATGCAGGGATTTGAATTACCAACAGAACTTTAAAACCAATGAAATTTGAAGTGACAACAGCTAGTGCTGTTAAATACTTCAGACAGTAAAATTCTTTAAAGAGTTGGACGTGGATCTCTGAGTTTAAGACCAGCCTGATCTATAGAATGAGTTCCAGGATAGCTAGGACTGCGCAGAGAAACCCTACCCTGTCTTAACAACAACAACAAATCAAATAAACAAAAGCCCAAACTCAAACTAATGAAAATGTTCCAACAGTAGTATTTAACATTTTGCAATCTATGCTTTTATTAAAAAGAGATTGGACTGCCTCTACTCCTGCGTGCTGGGGTTAAAGGGTGTGCATCATCACCTGACTCCATATGCTTTATCTGTAAAACATACACGTGTATCTAACAGCCTGAGACCACCTGAACAAAACTCCCAACAACAGGCACAAGAAGCCCTCTTTGGAGTTGTTGGCCAAGAAATTCCCAAAACATACAACCTATTGCTCTTGTCTCTAATTACCCCCAAGAGGTGGAAGATAAGTAAGTCTGTTCCTGAAGACACCGTGTACTTCAGAGAAGGGCCAGGAGACCTCTGAGCTGAGGCTGATCCAAATGCTCTTTCCCTGGAGACTAGTTTTCTTGGTACTAGAAGGCTCCATACAATTTTTCCTAAAGGAGAGAGGCCAACAGCAGTCCTGTTGAACTAACTATATACTATATTTAACATGACCACCATGGCATGCTAACCCTAAAGTGTAGTCAGTGCACACATACCATGATAGTAATCAACCCCAGTTAGATTTCAGACCTGTTCAGTAAGAGGGAGACCATGCCTGATACTGGAAACCTAGCTACCCACTTAGTGCTAGTGGAGTCTGATTATTGGAAGAGAATCTATAACTACTAATTTATTAAACTGACATAATCCCTAGCATTTCATATTATACCTGCAGGTAAGTAAGTATAGTCCTCAACCCTCATTATGGAAACCTCACTTTGGAACGATGGAGACTACTACAGAAAACCACAGCCAATCAAAATGCAGAGTTGTGAAGCTTAGTCCCAGTGGATACACCTACAGAACATTCCCATACCTTAGGCTCAGGGAACATTGGTGAAGAGGGGGCTGAAAGATTGTAAGAGCCAGAGGGTCAGGACGAGGGAGTTTGCTGTGAGAGTGTGTCTTTTAGTAATGTCAGAAGCTGTGCCCATAAAGTCTCACCAGCATGGCCGCCCATGTGGGCTGACCAAGGGCGACAGCACTGTGCATGCCAAAGGGAATGAAAAAGTCCGCAGGGCTTCAGCCCTACTCCGAGAACTCTAGGCAGCCAAGAAAACTGGAAATGGAAAAGGTGTCCCTCTGCAGGGAGGAGCACATCACTTAGGTGCTCAGTGCTCAATGATTGTCCCTGAGAACATACGTACAGGGAGGGTTAGCTGAACTGAACAGCTCCTTTTAGGAATACATCTGTATTATATGTATATCTATAAATGCAATCAGTAGTGAAAAAAGAGACTATGAATTTGAAGGAGAATGAAAAGAGGTATATGGGAGAGATTGTAGGGAGGAAGGCAAGGCAAGGGATAAATATTGTAATTAAATTTATAATCTTAAAATTATATGAATATCTATAAATGCAATCAGTAGTGAAAAAAGAGACTATGAATTTGAAGGAGAATGAAAAGAGGTATATGGGAGAGATTTTAGGGAGGAAGGCAAGGCAAGGGATAAATATTGTAATTAAATTTATAATCTTAAAATTATATGAATATATTTATCTCTGAAATCATACCATTCTTTTTGCTGAACTACATGAGAAGTAGTTCAGAAGAAGTACGTGATACTCTGTGAAGATATCATGGCACTTCACCTTGTGTACTTATACGTGTATCTTTAAGAATAAAAATTTTGGAACTTATAGTATGTGTAGTACCAGCAGTTTGGGATTTGAGATAGCAGGATCACTTGATTCCTAGAGTTGCAGACCAGCCTAGACCATCTCAAACCAAACCAAGACAACCCCCCCCACCCCCCAGTTGTCAAGGAATAGGATCTTTCCCCAAATAACCCAAGTTATAGTCATATGGAGGAACTTTATTGTTGATTGAAACTGAACATCTAATGTGTAGGTTCTGATGTCCCTACAGTATCTTCAGATTTTGTTTTAGGAGTGGGGCTCTGTTTCTGTGGTTAATTCCTCCTGATACATGCAGCTCCGGAGGTACCATCGACTGGCGTAGACTACTGACTGACATATTTTTAAAGATTATTTTCTTTTTAATTGTGTGTATATACATGTGACTATGCTTGGGTATGTGCACATGTGTGTGGATGCCTGTAGAATGGGGAAGAGAATATCAGATTCCCCAAGGCTGGAGTCACATGCAGTTGTGAGCTTTTCAGTGTGGGTGCTGGTGACAGAACCTGGGTCTTCTGGAAGAACAACAGACAGTATGTGCTGAGGCAGCTCAGCCCCAGCATTCACGTTTGTAACATTAGTGGCACACTGTCTTCTTATAGAAACATTAAAAATTAGTGTGACAGGCTTTTCTAGGTACTTTCTTCACCTGTATTTTTATTTTGAGGTATAGTTTATGTGCAATAAAATACATGATTTAATCTAATGGCTAGATTGATTTTTATGTTTGTACAACTTTTAAGACACCACTCAGATAAGGCTGGTGTCAGCTCACAGAGAGCCCTGTCCCCCTCTCTTTATCAATACCCCCTTGAAAAGTAACCACTAATTCTGACTTCTGCCACCACAGGCTGAGTTTTACCAGTGTGAAGTATGTAAAAAGAGAACACAGGGGCCGGCATGATGGCTCAGTGGGTGAAGATATGTGGCCCCAAGTTTGAACTTTAGTTGGAACCTGGGACTCACATCATGGAGAGTTGTGAGTCAACTCATGCAAGTTGACTTTGACCTCTTCATATGTGCCATGACATGTGCACACATACATAAATGAATGTAATAGAAACTAGAAAATATCATAGAAGTTAGTATTTTTCTTTGGCATCTTTGCTTCAGCATTACATTTGTGACTTTAATTCACTGATTTAATCCCCCCCCCATGAATTATATAAATACTTATAGTTTAACCCGTTGGTAAACAATTGGGGCATTTACCTTTCTGTCTTAATGAGTAAGCCTGCTGTGAATGTTACTATATTTGCCTTTAGGTAGGTATTAGACTTATTTTCGGTTGCTATTGTCTAGGGATAGGTCAGCAGAGAGACGTCAGAGCAGTGGGAAGTGGCTGACTTTTAACATTGGAGTGACTCTGAATCACGGTATTGAGTTAGTTATTGAGATGGCAGCCAGGCTTTTGTTATTTTTCCATGTTCTTGCTCATGTTCTTCTTGTTCCTCCCCTCCTCCTCTTCCTTCTCCTCTCCTATCCCACTCTCCACAGGGTGTGTGTGTGTAAACTCTGTGCTCATGGGGTTTGTGGAGTTTTCTCCTTTCACCTTTTGTGGTTTTGAGGTTTTGAACTCTAGTTGCTAGACTTTCATGGCAAGCACTTTTACCCACTGAACCATGTTGCCAACCCTAGCCAGCATTTAACTAGATGAATTAGCAACAAGTTACTGTTAGAGTGATTGGCTTGTTAGGCTAGAGGTTCTTAAACTAGCATCCTTAAGATTCAGCTAAGTGGTTTGTTACTAGTTTAGATTTCTTTGAGTTCGCTTCAGAGATTCTGGTTTTGTAGACAATGGAGTTCATGAATTTGCACATTAAGAAACAGTTTTCATTTTGATGCTATGGATTAAGAACTCATTTCAAGGAACAGACTTTCTATATTGCTCTTTATTTTCAATTTTATTTTTCTTATTTTATGTACTTACATTTCAAATGTTATCCCCTTTCCCCCCCTCCCCCATACCCCTCCCTCTGCTTTTATGAGGATGCTCCCACTCTCACCCACCCACTCCAACGTCAGCACCCTGGCATTGCCCTACACTGGGGAAACAAACCTTCACAGGACCAAGGGCTTCTCTCCTCCTATTGATGCCAGACAATACCATCCTCTGCTACATATGTGGCTGGAGCCATGGGTCCCTCCATGTGTACTCTTTGGTTGGTGATTTAGTTCCTGGGAGCTCTTGGGAGCTCTGGTTGTTTGCTATTGTTGTTCTTCCTATGGGGTTGCAAAGCCCTTCAGCTCCTTCAGTCTTTTCTCTAACTCCTCCATTGGGGTCCCTTGGTTCAGTCCGACTGTTAGCTGCAAGCATCTTCATCTGTATCAGTAGGGCTCTGGCAGAGACACCCATATCTGTTTCCTGTATATTGCCCTTCAAATTGAACCCTTCTGATACTCTACTTTTTGATGGGAATTATGTTCGGTGTGTTGGATTTCGGAAGTAATGGAAGTGACAGCTAAAGCTCAAGAGTTAGATGTCAGTGTGGCCTTGGGATGTCTTTGTGGCTTATTTGTTCTGTGTATTGCCTTGAGGTTGAAAGCCTTGAGAGCCTTCCTTTAAAAAGGAAGGCAGGTATTTCAACATTTTTTTTAGGTTCAGCTTAGACTCTGACAGATGCTCGAGATGTAACTGATGTGAGTGCTTCCTGAGATGTGACCTTGGTGCAGAATGCTGGAAGTTAGCTGGAAGGTATAGTAGACATTTCTCCTTGACATTTTGTTGAATAAGGAAAAGAATGTGTGTCTGTGTGTGTTTAAAATGTCCATGTGTTGGGATGTATGTGAGAATTACCCACTGTGCATGCGTGGGAGGCCAGAGGGCAACTTTGACTTTTGCAGGGGTTCTGAGAATTACTCTTAGGTCCCCACACTTGGACTGTAAACACTTACTCTTGGAACTGCCCTTTTGGCTTTTTGGTCATAATTCTGATGTTTCAGTTTTCTCTCTGTATGAGCACTCTTTCTCGTTCTTATTGTCATCTGGCATGTTTGTGTACTGAGTGTCCTTGTGTGCAAATATACAAAAAATTCATCAGTAGAGGATAATTTCATTATTCTGTGTCTAGTTCCTATGTGCTTTTTAAATGTTTAATAGAATGAAGGAATATTCAACACAGGGTGAAAAGGGCAGGAGTTTGTGGTTGCTATGTTCTCTTGGAAGAAGTGTGGACGGGTACCAAATATTCAGCTATCACATATCCAATGCCAGACAGATCTCAGAGGAGGATAGAGAAAACAATTGGGAATCAGTTTGGTGGAGGAGGTTGGCCTTAGAGCCTCTGAAGTTATCATTTAGGTAGGTATTTCCTGTAGGCTGATGGAGATATGATAATAAAGCCCAGGTGTAAGATAGGACTAGGGATGGATGAGGAGGAAGCAGAAGCTACAAGGGTAACATTTGATATTTAACTGTAGACCAGCCTTAAGCTTTAGTATAATTGAGCAAGCTACTCTGTTGTGTTTACTTGATTTAACGTAGCACTTTTGTTGTAGTTATGGAGAACTGAGCACTCTATAACCAGATATGAATAGGTCTGCGCGCTCTCTCTCTCTCTCTCTCTCTCTCTCTCTCTCTCTCTCTCTCTCTCAACAACAACAAAAAGATAAAAACCTGCCACTGTCATACTTAAATGTGTCTCCAATTCTTTTTTAGGCTCTGGGAAGTTCTGGATTGTTTAGCAAGCATGGATTCCAAATGCAGCAGCAGCAGCAGCAGCAGCGGAGTCTCTCACTGCATGAATACTTGAGTATGGAATTACTGCAAGAAGCGGGCGTCTCTGTCCCCAAAGGCTTCGTTGCAAAGTCATCAGATGAAGCTTATGCAATCGCCAAAAAGCTAGGTACTTTACACACCTTAGTCACCTTGACACAGACAATTCTGTGAGATGTGAACTTTACCTTTGGTTCGATGACATTTGACATTTATATATTTTGGGAGGAAGGTTCTCACATTGCCAAGGATGACTTTGAACTCAGACTTTCCTGTCTTTACCTCCTAGAATGCTTAGATTAGGCTTTGGGCCACCACATTTGATGTGGCTTGTTTCTGAGAAGGTAGACTTTTATAATTGTTGAGACTTTACAGTTATTATAAGATGATATTGAGCTGTACTGTTAGTGACTTAGGAGTCATTTATCTTTGTGGTAGGATGCTGAAGTCCTCCTTTTAGCTAGAACAGACTTAAGGGAAAGTTATTCTCTTTACTTTGTAGCTTAAAGGATGGTGACTGCGATGAATTTGTTTTGTTTGTTTATTTTTTGTTTTAGGAAAAAATTGAAGGGAAATCTTAGCTGTTTCTATGTGGTATGGAAAGGGGTGGGACTTACTCCTTGCTCCCAGTGGATGCAAGAGAATGAAGAAGGTGAACTCTAGACTAAGTTCCCTGTTGTATCTTTATTTGTTCACTGATACATCCCAAAGGTTAGAAAGATGCCTGGCAACCAAGTAATCAATGCATATTAGTGTTTGTTAAATGAGTTCAGGAGTTGCAAACATTTGCTGCAATATTATCTAGTTTTTTAATTTAAAATTTAAAAAAAAAATGTTATGTTCATTGGTGTTTTGACTGCATGTCTGAGGGTGTCAGAAGCCCTGGAACAGGAGTCAGACAGTTGTGAGCTGCCATGGTGCTAGGAGTTAAACCCAGGCCCTTGCAAGATCAGCCAGTGCTGCTAACTGCTGAGCCAGCTTCCAGCTCCACCAGTACTTTTATTTTTGAAACAATCCTTAATAACTTTCATTAATTTGAGTTTGTAGGAGAATCTTAAACAGTTTTTGATTCTAGGAAATACACTTAAGTTTACATTTTAAACAATTTAGTATGAAAACAATGAAGTACGGTAGTGGCTGTCCACTGTTTCCTGTGTAGTACTATTTGAGTCCTGCCTGTTTGGTGTAGGTAAGTAGGCGGTCATCTTGGATGCTGTTTTGATTGACTTTAAATATGCTTTGGTGAACTTTGTGTTTATTAATATTTCACACAAAGTTTAAGAAGTGTTTAAAATCTCATTTACCTTAGCTATAAATATGAGTTTTCCTTAAAAATGAGAATATTCCTAGGTAAATTAATTTGAATGAGATGGCCATTGTTTGCTTGACTTGACTTTATTTACAGTTTTTATTGTTGTTGTAATCAAAAAACATTTTCAGATTATTCAACAAAAGTTTTCACTAATTTCAGTGAAATGCCTGTTAGTTGAATGAATGGGATTTGAGTTTGTATATGGCCCATGGCAGCAAGTCCTAACTTGTTTATTAATGAAATCAGAAAACCGTTTCCAAATTGTTAGTTTTTCTGTTTAGTTTTTTTTCTTGAAAAAATAATTGAAAAACTTTTTTAAAAAATGAGATAATTTTGTATTCTGAAAATGTCTGTGGATTAGGACTTATAGATCTGTAAAGGGCAGCTGGGACTCTGACTTTTTAAAAGAAATGTTCCTTTTAAAAAAGTGTATTGGCCTGTGTGAGTCCATGTGCACCGCATGTGTGCAGGTGCCCACAGAGCCCAGAAGAGGCCGGGGATCCACTGGGACTGGAGTTAAGGGGATCGTGAACTGCTCCCTGTTGTGGGTCCTCTGCAAGAGCGGTGACTGCTCTTAACCACCAGGTCATCTCTCCAGCCTTGGGAGCCCTGACTTTGAGCCTATGGACTCAAAGGTCTTATGCTTAGAGAGCGTTTGTTCTTGTTAGGAAATACTGAAAGATGAAGGCACGAACAGAGGACAGCACTGTGAGCCCTGAGGGGAAAGGCTCAGGCTTTCTTCTCGATGTTGTAACTGACCTGTGTGCTGTCTGCCATGTAAGGGATTTGTTGCATGACTTAGTGGAGTTAATTCAACTGTGTCAATCATTTGTCCTCATACTTAATTTTCTAATTCTTCTCCCCTTACTACATCTTTGTTTGTAAATGAGTATTTCTAAAATACTAGATAACCAGGAGAACTAGACTGAATAAGAGTTTTGTTTTAATTTGGACACTGCCTGTCTTCTGGTCCCAGAGGCTACTTGTTGATTAAGGAAATTGTTGGTTTTTAAGTTAACATTTAAATTACCTTTAATAACCTTATTACTAGTTTCATAACACTAATGAATGGCAGAGTCTGACTTATTGTGGGAATGGTCTTTTCCAAATAAGGCACTTCTGAGCTTCTAGTATATTCAGTTATGAGTCTTTCAAGAACAATGGAAAATAGTCTAGATTTATGAGAATTCTGATTTTTATGAGAATCCAAGATTTTTTAACATGTTCCTTTTTCAACATTCATCAAGATGTGTCTTGGGAACTCTGAAGTAGCTTATGAATAGCCATGAATATAGTTAAGGTTCGGCTGCCTGGAGGTTCATTCTAGTGGGGAAGCCAAGCCACAAGTGATACGCAGAAGAGAAGAATGTATTATGTTAGAAGTTGATGAGTCTGGTAGAAAAGTAGGTCAGAGAAGGGAAATGGTCAGAGGTGCGAAGATTGCATTCTTAGTTAGGTCTGTCAGCATAAGTAAGCCTGGGGCCATGTGAGTCCTAGAAACATGAGTGGACAGCAGGTAGATTAGGGTGAGCCTGGAGGGCCAGATGAGCGGCTTGTAGCTGAAGAGCAGGAGCTAAAGGACACAGACTAGGCCCTATGGCTTTGTAGGCCATTGTAAATGCTGTGGCTTTTACTCTGAAATGGGTGTTTGAAGTAGTTTTGAGTAGAGTATCATTTCATTGACTACACCTTTAAATATTCCATTGTCCAGGTGAGAAGAATGATGGCCAGGGCAGGTGCCCAGCTGGAGCCAAGAAGGAGTGACCAACTCTCTAGTTGTGGGAGTGTTTGTTCTCTTTGTTCTTAAATACTACCGTGACTAACTTTAGGATCAAGTCTGACATAGGTAGTAAGCATTTTCAATGGCGGCTAATTTACAGCATTTTCTAAGTATTCTTTTGTAGTAATCCTTTATGCTATAGTTCTCTGCTCATTTGTTTGCTTTGTTTTTGTTTGTTTTTTTGAGACTACGTTTCTCGGTGTATCCCTGGCTGCCATGGAACTCACTCTGTAGACCAGGCTGGCCTCAGACCAGAGATCCACCTGCCTCTGCAGTCTTAAGTGCTGGGATTAAAGGCGTGGCCCACAACACCCAGCTTAGTTCACTTTTTATTTGATTACCCATTGATTATTTCAGTCATTGATTACTTATTCTGTAATGGAAATGACTTTTTCCCATACTACAGTGTCCATCTTCAGTCTGTTCGAATATGTATTTATATGGTAGTGGTCATATTCCAGAGACGACTTTGTGCTCGAGGTATAGCAACTAGCATGAGGCCCTGTATGCTGCCATAATATGGTAAATGACACTACACACTGCCAGGATGGCAAGGCAGAATGAGAGGGATCAGAAATTATGCATGTCTTTGTGACAAGAGAATGCTTTTTGAAGAGGTGTTACTCTTCATTACGGATAGTGAGTGAAATCTAGATTAACTATCCAGTTTGCTAGGTCTGGGCAGAAATGCTCCTGTGTGGACGCATGTGAGGTCAAAGGTCAGTATTGGGTGTCTTCCTTTATTGCTCTCCACTTAAAAAGGTTATTGTTTTTTTGTGTGAGTGCATCTCTCTCACTCCCTCCCTCTCTCTCTCTCTTTTTCTCTCTCTCCCCTCCCCCTGTGTGTGTTGTATAATGTATGTGAGGTACGGGTATGATTGTGCCACGCTGGGTGCAGTGTGTGTGTGTGTGTGTGTGTGTGTGTGTGTGTGTAAACCAGGGGACAACCTTTTAGTTTTCTCCTGTGGGTTCCAGGAATTGACTTAGGTCCCTAGGTTTGTGTGACAAATGTTGCCTACTGAGCATCTTGTCAATCCTCCACATTGTTTTTGAGACAGGGTCACCTACTGAACACAGCAAGGTTGGCTGGTTAGCAAGTTCCAGGGTTTTACCTGTGTGTATAGTTGTGCACCTGTGCCTGATTTTTTAATGTGGGTGCTGGGGCTCTGAACTCAGGTCTTCATGCTTACAAATTAAGCACTTTACCCTTTGAGCTATCTTCCCTGCCCCAAGTTTGTTAGTTTTGTACAGTAAATTAGAAAGATATATAATATGCTGATTTATAAACTATATGAGTGACTTAAACATAGCATTTGGGGATTCTTTTATATGCCTATCTTTCTGACTCTTATTAAGTACTGCTCAACAGTGTGCAGTAACAGCATTTGTTGTTATTGGTGGGAATAAGGCGTTATCAGCCCTATCAGTCCAGTCTGGAATGATTTCAAGTCATACCCTTATCCCAAGTCTCAAGTCCTGTTTGAAGGAGTATTTGTGATTCAACAGTCACATGACACAAATTTACATTTGGATAGAGAGACTGGGAAGTATTTCTTCCATATACACACACACGTGTGTGTGTGTGTGTGTGTGTGTGTGTGTGTGTGTGTGTGTGTGTGTGTGTGGTATGTATATGGGTGTTTTTGTCTCCATATGTGCCTGTGTAGGACAGCAGAAGGCATTGAATCACTGGAATTGGAATTATAGATGGTCTGAGTCACCATGTGGGTCCTGGGGACTGAGCCTGGCTCCACTGGAAGAACAATAAGAAATCTTAACCATTGCGCCATCTCTCCAGCCCTGGGAAGTTTTAAGAAAACATTGTAGTCTTAATATTGTGCTTTTAATATCTTCCAAAGTGCTAGTCTGGGAATTGCTAAAATATTTTCAGTATACTGTTTCAAAGTGATTTATAATAAGTGCTTAATCTTTTAAAAGGATAGACCTTTTATATGGTGAATGTTTTATTTTTCAAATCTAGAAAATCTATGTATATGGAAAGCCACAGTCTTAGACATTGTGGTAATGGGACTTTATTTAATAATACTTGTTAGTATGCATGTTAAATAAGATACTGTCTTGCATCTGACTCCTTGCTTTCTGTGTAACAGACATACTTTCCTTCTAGGGTCAAAGGATGTTGTGATAAAGGCACAGGTTTTAGCTGGCGGCAGAGGAAAAGGAACGTTTACAAGTGGCCTCAAAGGAGGAGTGAAGATTGTTTTCTCGTAAGTCATAGTTTCTTAAAGAAAAACCATTATTTAAATTGTCAGATTGTTGAAAACTCAGCTTTAGCTGTGGTGTAGATTTTTCTCAATTGGAGAACAGAAGAATTTGAATTCTTTTTCTTATTGTAGTCCAGAAGAAGCAAAAGCTGTTTCCTCACAGATGATTGGGCAAAAATTGATTACCAAGCAAACTGGAGCAAAGGGCAGAATATGCAATCAAGTTTTGGTCTGTGAGCGAAAATATCCCAGGAGAGAATACTACTTTGCAATAACAATGGAGAGGTCATTTCAAGTGAGTACTTGTAGACAGGACACGCCAAGATTTACATATGACTTTCAATTTCAGAGACTGAACATTATGTACTTGAAGACTAAGAAGTATTATCCATTACTCACACAGAGAATTTGTCAGTTTTGAAAAATAATGTGGTAAAATTTGACATGTAATATAATTTTTAAAAAGCTCTAGGGGAATTCCACTGTAAATATGTTTCATGGAATTTTCAAGTGATTAATTCTTTAGACATACCTGAAATCTCTGGAGATCACATTTGGGTTAATGGACGGAGAAAATTAGTTTCTCATATTGCAAAGTAGTCTTACCAAAGAAGAAAGAATAAACTAAAAATGGCATTTTGTTCTTTTTTTTACTTATGGGTGTATTTTATTTTATGTTTGTTTTGTTTATGTTTTTATGTTTTACTAGGTTATTGGTATGAGCGGAAGGTGATGTTAAGTATAAATGAAGTAGTTGTAAAGGAACAAGGAATTTCAAGGAGCTTTAGTCCTGCTTTCTTTCCTCTCTTTGTGGAACCAAAATTTTAGCCTTGAACATAGGCATCCGCTTTAGTACAAAGCTGATGGACTGAAGATACAGTGCGTAGGGCTGCTGTGGGTGTGAAGTAGCTTTTGTTTGAAGCGTGCTCTGCATGTTTGGAAGTCCTGGCAAAGACTGCTATAGAAAATTATTATTCTGTGCTTTAGAGTAACAAAATTTAAGGATCATAAAGTAGTTTTCTATACAACAGCCTTTAAAAAGCAATATTTTTCTATATCATGATACTTTTCCTCCTACAGTTAAAATTTTCAATAATATTTGGTTAATAAAAGTACCTTACAATTTTTAATTTTTATAAAGAAGTGTTTCTTGAGGTATGACACTAGGTGGTAGCAAAGCTCCACTCAGTATGATTTTTAAACGTATTTTTTTTTCCTGTATGGTTTAGTGTAGCTTTGTATATTATTTCAGAAATTATACCACAGTAGTCTAACCGTGAAGGTTTGCAGAGGTTGTGTTTCATGCATTTGCTTGATTCTTTTACACATTCTTTCCTCACTTGGCATACATCAGTCAGTACCTGTCCTCTTGTTAGTTATTAAATGTCTGGACAAACCAAGAGAGACTTTAGTGTTTTTTTTGTTACTTTGAATTCATTAGTTGGTGAGTGTGTGTGTTCACCTGTGGGTGTGTGCACGCATGCACAGGCATACATGGGACATGTGCCCACCGGGCAATCTGGAGATCAGCAAGCTCTCAGGACCCTCCTGGCTCCCCCTGCACTGGGTTACGGAGCTCCTTGTTGTGCCTAGACTTCTTTCTTTTTTAAAAAGGTGTTTTGCAACATTCTCACTCTGTAGTCCATACTGGCCTCAGACTTGCAGGGTCCTTTTGCCTCAGCTCCTAGGTGCTAGGACTGCAGCTTCTGCCCAGAAGAACTCATCTTGATTGTAGTGCGTGTAGCAAACTGAATATATGTTATTTAAGATATGGCACAGCGTTTGGGAGAAAGATCAGATTTGAGTTCATTTTAAGAATTTGAATATTCAGTTAAGCATATGGGTCTTTCTTACTAATGGAAACATGCTTTTATTTCAGTTATAAAAGTAATGCATTTGTAGTGATTCAGATTGAAAATACTACTAATAGTGAAATTGTTTGCTCGTTTGTTTGAGGCAGAGCTTCCCTCTGCACTCCAGGCTGGCAAATTAAAGGTCTTTGGTGTTATCTCCTTAGATTGAAATAGAATTGGTTGTGCTTTCTGGAGTATGACCGACTTTCTGGGGAAATCCCATGGATAGGTCTCTGTTGAACAAGCAAATCAGTCAGCAACTGAGGATACAGCTCCGTGCTCACAGCATGGATATGGTGTAGGTTTGAAATCCAACCACACAAAAAGTCGCTCAGCAGCCAAAGCTGGAGAGCAAAGTAATTTTTGATTGAACTGAAGTAGTATACATGGCTGGGTGTGGTTGTGCATGCTGATAATCTCAGTCCTGAGGAAGCAGGCAGGAAGACAGGAGACTCGGGTTTGCGGTTACTTGGGCTGGGTACCGGGCTTCCAGGGCTCCTTTTGTCACGATTACACTTTAGTTGGGGTTGCGCTGGGCTTTGGTAGCAACACACAAGAATCCTTGGGCAGACGTGTCTGGGAGCTGCTGTGCCAGGGGACAGACACTGTCTTACCCTCTGTAGCACTTGGTAAGATGTTGCCTTTGCCGACTGCCTTTTGGTATTCCCTTCGTCCTGAGAAATTGAGCTCATCAGATGACCTTTGCTATTTTACTTCTTTGTAAAACTCGATAATCTGCTGAGCAAGTGGTTCACCTGGCTGTCAGGTTTTGGCTTTGCCTGAAGTAGATGTGTGAAAGATACTAAAGCAATTCCAAAAGTTTTCCTTAAGTTTTCTTAAGTACATCTTTATCTTAGAATTTAATCCAACTTATTTTAAGGCAAGAATTCTTGAGGGACAAAATCTTAGGTTTATGAAACTGAAAATAACATTGTTAGTGTAAATACTCATTCATTCATTCATTCATTCATTCATTTTTTCAAGATGATTTCTCTGTGCAGCCTCTCCTGGAATTCACTCTGTACAACAGGCTGGCCTTGAACTCAGTTCACCAGCCTCTGCCTCCTGACTGCTGGGACAAAGGCGAGTGCCACCACACGAGACTTGATCCTCTCTAGTTTGAACAATTTAGAGAACTATACTGAATGCTGTACTTAATGATTACACGTATTATAGCCGTAGGGCAAAAGCAATAAGCAGTCAGATGAAGAGACACAGGGCAAGGCTGCGAGCTGCATAAACATGAAGTTTTGACTGTTTCCAGCAATGCCCCATTTTTGATCTTTCTGTGTTGCGGTCTTCACTGTCTTCCTGTCTCTGGTCCCATCCAATGACAATATGCAGAACACTGACAACCAGAAGGGGTCTCTCCAGGTTTCTGGAATCTAGAGGGTTTCTTACTTGTAAATATTTAAAATCATGGTCAAATCAAATGACTCAAAGTTTGCCATCTATGGATGCATATTACACATATATATGTACACACACATATACATATATATATGTATACACATGTACATATATATATGTTTATAATTTTTTTGGACACTGGTTTCTGGCACTTCCCTTTTTGAGTCAAGATCTAGACTAGCCTTGAACTTGCTATGTAAAGTGGGTTTCTTAGAATTTAGGGAGTTCTGGTATTATAAGCATGTGCCAACTCACCCAGCTTGATTGTAGAACTTTTTATTTTGCAAAATTGAAACTATGTTTATTGAACACTTCCTTTTCTCTTAACTAGGTGATAGCTAGCATTCTTTCTCAGAGTTTGGCTATTTAGATGCCTGTGTAAATGTAGCATTTGCATTTTTGTGACGACTTATTTCATTTTTCAAATGTCTTCAAAATTCATCTTTGATGGGTAATATATGACAATACTTTTTAAAATTTCTTTCCTTTTCCCTCCCTCTTTCCCTCCTCTTCTCCTTCCCTTCCTTCTTTTTAAAATTTCTTTCCTCTTTCCTTCCTCCTTCCCTCCCCTCCTCCTTTCCTCCCCTCCTCCTTCCCTCACTCCCTTCTTCCCTCCCTCCCTCCTTCTCTCCTTTTCAGTTCTTTTGAATATATACAAACAAGATGACTGGATCATATGCCAGAAACCTGTTTGAATGTTTTCTCTGTCTTTCATCAACTGCTACGGGATTCCTATTCTTTCATTTTCTTGCCAATACTTATTTTCTAATTTTTTTGATAGTGACTTTTCTAAAGGATGTAAAATGAAACCTTACTATGAGACTGAGTTATAGAATTTTTAAAATTACATTTACTGTCATCTCTCTCTCTCTCTCTCTCTGTGTGTGTGTGTGTGTGTGTGTGTGTGTGTGTGTGTACATGTGCATGCCTCCCTTCCTTCCACCTTGTGAATACTAGGATTCGAATTCAGGTTGTCAGGCTTGGTTGTGCCTGCCTTTACCTAGTGTGAGCATCTTGCAGGCCCCTTGTGGTGGTTCTGATTTATGCTTCCATAAATTAATGTCACTAAGTCTTATATACTTGTCCGTATGTATATCTTTTTAGAGAAATATTCAGTACTTTGCCCACATTATAATTTCCAAGTATCTTGCATTCTGTTGGCTGGTTTTCATTTTGTCGGGCTGTTTTCTTTGTTGTGCAGAAGTTTTCAAGTTTAATACAGTCCCATTTTTTACAGCCTCTGTTTCTTATGTTTTTGGTATGGTTTGATTTGTAAGAAATCGTCACCACATTCATATCATAAAACTCTCCTCCGCATTTTGCTCCAGGGCATATGTTTGGGTCTTCAAATCTTTTTTTTTTTTTTGGTTCTTTTTTTTTTTTTTTCAGATTGGGGGCCTGAACCCAGGGCCTTTCTCTCCCTAGGCAAGCGCTGTGCCACTGAGCTAAATCCCAACCCCAAATCTTTTTTTTTTTTATAGTTTTAGGAGAGATGTTTGGATCTCTGGGCCTGCTATGCTATTTCGTTGGTCTTTATGTCAGTGTATACTATCTTTCTTGAGACAGGGTCTATTTATCTAGCTTAGTCTGGACTCAGTCTCTCTCCTCCTGCCTCAGGCTCCCAAATGCTATGATTTCAGGCGTGTGATTCCATACTTGACTTCATACTGTTTTGATCATTAGAGTTTTGCGATAGTATTTTGAAATCAGGATAGATGAGGTCCTTAGCCTTTTATTTCTCAAGACTGTTTTGCTGATTGCGATCAAGATTGCAAATGACTTTAAAGATGGAGGAGAAAAAGGAGGAAGCAAGACGAGGAAGAAGGGGAAGGAAAAGAAGACCCTAGAATTTCACTGAGCCTGTAGGTTGCTGGGGTTAGTAGGAACATCGGAACATTTAGACTTCATTACACCTCTTGGGCCAGTGTCTTTCCATGTTTTGTGTGTCTTCAGTTTCTTCCAGCAATGTTTTATGGCTTTTAATGCATCAAACTCCTTAGTTTGGTTTAGTATTCTGTGTGTTGTTCAGTTTGGTGCTATTGCAAATGGACTTGTCGCCTTTTCAGGTTGTTTATTTATTGTCTTGAAACAAAACAGATTTATTTTTGCCTGCTTATGGAATTTTGCTAAAATTATTCTAATTTTGTATGTGTGTAGTTTTTAGGTTTTCTGTGTATAAGGTCATCTTTGGGTGCTTTTTCCTCCTTCTCTTTTACCTGGTTCTAAGACAGATACTCCTTAAAGGACTATAGGCAGATACTCCTTAAAGTATTACTCAGTGAAAACATGTCTTCAACAGCTTTTCAAAAAGTGCCAGACTAATTCAAAGGCAGAGCTCCTTCTGACCACTCTAAGATAGAAACTAATGAGGTTCAAGAATGATAAGGGGGCTGGAGAGATGGCTCAGCGGTTCAGAGCACGGACTGCTCTTCCAGAGGTCCTGAGTTCAGTTCCCAGCAACTACATGGTGGCTCACAACCATCTGTAATGGGGTCTGATGCCCTCTTCTGGCGTGTCTGAGGACAGCCAAAGTGTAATCTTTTTAAAAAATGGAAAAAAGAGTGAGTTGTTAACAAAAAAAAATTTTTCTTAAAAAAACAACCAGCCTTCCGTAACCTGTAGTATCGCCTCAGCTGCCAAAGAAGTTAGAAGAAAGAAAAGCATTTACTTGTACTGAAAGTCACAAGATCTGGAGGCCACACAGATGAGCAGTCTGGGATCAGCTTCCACGAGCTGATAATGGCAAGAAACATGGCAGCGTGCAGGCGGACATGACGCTGGCGCTGTGTTCATCCAGCAGGAGACTGTATTACACTGGGTGTAGCTTGAGCATAGGAGACCTCAAAGCCTGCCCACAGTGACACACTTCTTCCAACAAGACCACACCTCCTAATAGTGCCACTTTCTATGGGCCAAGTATTCACGTACTTGAGTTTTGGGGGCCATACATAATCAAACCACCACAGCATTCATATGTATCTGGGTGGTACGTGCTTGGGTGCCTGTGTGCGGATGCATCTGTGCATGTGCTAGTGTACTTCAGGCCAGGCTATACATACAGAGGTCAGAGGGCAACTTCTAGGGAGTTATTTCTTTCCTTAAATCATATGAGTTCTGGGAACTGAAGTCTTGTTAACAGGCTTGGCAGCAAGCACTTTTACCAACTGAGTCATCTTACTTGTCTCTTAAGAAGATCTTTATGAAGGCATGATCATTTAAAAAGAATTTAGTTTTGTTGTCCATTGATGTTTCTCTTGTCCCAGACTTGTGCTTTATTGCTGACTCAAACACTTGGAGACCAAATGGTTACCAGTGGTTTGATTGGAGGGGTCCTTTCTCTGTACCTGGATAGAAATTTTGAGTAGGCTTGGAGGAGCTTTTTGAGTTGGTGGTCCTAGTCCTTGAGTGTTCAAGGCCCTAGAGCTGTGTTTTACAACCTAGAGGGCTATATCTCCAAGCCCTGAGCACTTGGGTCTATTGCATCAGGTTTTACAAACCAGAAACTTAGGGTTCTGTTTAGGTTGGGTGCTTATTGCTTTGGGCTTTACCGACCAGTGGCCTCAGCCCTGGCGCCTACTGTGTGTGGTCCTTGGCTCCCAGCTGCAGTAAGTGGCACGAATGGCCCAGCAGGCGTACCTACTGGTGTTACAGCTCCTGACAGGGCCGCTTGGTGACCATCTTTTTCTTCAGTTGCTAGTGTTACACTTCTTGGATTTAGTCTGCCATTGTTCTTAACCCTGGCAGCCGAGCAGCTTCCTGGGACTGCGCTGGTGACTGGGCCACAGTCCCCGTCTCTCCCATCCTTCTTTACCATTGGCTTGCTGGTTTCTTCACCTTTCCTGGGTTTCGTCGTTTGTGCCATCACTTGCTAGGTTTTCTGTTTCTGCTGATTTTGTTGTCGTTATTTGAATTGTTCTTCCCTCCCATTTAATATACTTGAGAGTTTGTTAATGCTCATGTTTTTAACTGTCCAATTCTTAGTTTTGTTAATTTTCTCCATTGTTCTAAAATCAGCGTCACACTGTCACTAAATGGCCATCTTATGCTTTAGACTGTTGGATATTTTTTATTTATTTACATTTCAAATGTTAACCCCTTTCCTGGTTTCTTATCCATAATTCCCCTATTGCATTTCACCTCCCCTTCTATGAGGGTGCCCCCCCCCCCGCCCATCTACCTACCCCTTCCTGCCTCCCCACCTTGACATTCTCCTACACTAGGGGTCCAGCCTTGGCAGGACCAAGGGCTTCTCTTCCCATTGATGCCCCACAAGGCCATCCTCTGCTACATATGCAGCGGGAGCCATGGGTCTGTCCATGTGTAGTCTTTGGGTAGTGGTTTAGACCCTGGGCGCTCTGGTTGGTTGGTATTGTTGTTCTTATGGGGTTTCAAACCCCTTCAGCTCCTTTAATGCTTTCTCTAACTCCTCCAATGGGGACCCCATTCTCAGTTCAGTGGTTGGCTGTGAGCATTCGCCTCTGTTTTTTGTCATGCTCTAATGTAGCCTCTCAGGAGACAGTTATATCAGACTCCTGTTGGCATGCACTTCTTGGCATCAGCAGTAGTCTGGGTTTGGTGTCTGTATATGGGCTGGATCCCCAGGTGGGGCAGCCTCTGAATGGCCTTTCCTTCGGTCTCTGCTCCACACGTTGTCTCCATATTTCCTCCAGTGAGTATTTTTGTTCCCCCTTCTTAGAAGGTCTGAAGCATCCACACTTCGGTCGTCTTTCTTCTTGAGCTTCTTGTGGTCTGTCAATTGTACCTTGGGTAATCTGAGCTTTTGGGCTAATATCCACTTATCAGTGAGCGCGTACCATGTGTATTTTTTTGTGATTGGGTTACCTCACTTAGTATGATATTTTCTAGTTCCATCCATTTGCCTAAGAATTTCATGAATTCATTGTTTTGATAGCTGAGTAGTACTCCATTAGACCACAGCAGCTCCTATAAAAGAAAATATTTAATTGGGACTGACTTACAGTTTCAGAGGTTTAGTCCATTCTCAGCATGCAGGTAGACATGGTGCTGAAGAAGGAGCAGGAAATTCTACATCTTGATCTGCAAGCAACATAGGAGAGACTATGAGCATCAGCCACACTGGGTGTAACTTGAATATAGGAGACCTCAAAGTCCACCCTCACAGTAGCACACTCCCTCCAACAAGGCCATGCCTACTCCTGATAGTGCCACTCCCTATGGGTCAGGCGTTCAAACCTGAGTCTGTGGGGGCCATTCCTGTTCAAACTACCATACTCAGCATAAAGTGGTGTCCAGGACCTCTGAGTCCTTCCTTGTCCCTATAGATGGCTGAAGACTTAAGTTACTTATCACACTGGAGCAAAGTCCAGCTAGATAATTTATTACCACATATATTAAAATCTAACCACATGATAGAAAATAATTTTTTACGTATATATGAATTAACTCTTAAAAACAAGATTTCCTTTAGTTATTGCTTTAAGTATTTTAAGAATTGTATTTTCCAGTGAGGGGGACTAAACCATTATTTGAAATCACATTTTATGTTTGTTACTGAAATACTATAATGACATATATATTCCAGTGACTTTTTTTTTTAAATGTCACTGAAACTGGAGTGACAGAGGATTGTTGGTGGTTGGGAGTGAAACCCAGATCCTCTGGAAGAGCAGCCATTTGTTTTTCATCTTTATTAACTTGGGTATTTCTTATTTACATTTCAAATGTTATTCCCTTTCCTGGTTTCCAGGCCAACATCCCCCTAACCCCTCTCCCTCCCCTTCTATATAGGTGTTCCCCTCCCCATCCTCCCCCCATTACCGCCCTCCCCCCATTACCCCAAGAATCCTGTTCACTGGGGGTCCAGCCTTGGCAGGACCAAGGGCTTCCCCTTCCACTGGTGCTCTTACTAGGCTATTCATTGCTACCTATGAGGTCAGAGTCCAGGGTCAGTCCATGTATAGTCTTTGGGTACTGGCTTAGTCCCTGGAAGCTCTGGTTGGTTGGTTGGTTGGTTGTTCATATGGAGTCTCAAGCCCCTTCAGAAGAGTAGCCATTTTAATCACTGAGTCAGCTCTCTAACTCTGATCTGTATTTTCTTATTCATTTTATTAGCATTTCCTCTAGGCTCTGCCCAACAGTTACCTAGCAACTGCTAGCATCTCCACCCACTAGGTAAAAGCCAGGAATTAGGCATGTAAGAAAACAGCCCCCCTCTCCCAGCTCTCCACCCTCCAAATGTCCCTGGCTGGCCTCTTCTTCCTTATTCTCTTCTTTCTCTTTCTGTCCTTCTCTGTCTGCCTTTCTTTGCTTCTACCCCTTCTCCTGGTCTTCTTCCCTTCCTGCCAATAAACCTTCTTTACATTAGTTCTGTGGCGTGGCTTGATTGTTCGGGGGGACACCTTGGCCGGCCGCTGAGCTCCTCCTTCCTGCTACTTTACACTGGGGTTTTATAAACACAACACATTAAATTATCTGTGATATGGTTTTACTACTTTTACTCGCTACTAGATTAGTTCTAGTCATACCAGACTAGCAAAGCTACTAGGTTTGTTTTATAATTTTACTGATTTTTGGAGGACCTAAAAGTTCATAATTTAACTATTTGTACATATGCCTTATTTTGTTACAGTGTGTGTGGCAGTAGTCAGGGCTGTTTTTGCAAGGTGGTTTGTTTTGTTTACAGAAAGTCTAGTAGCTCAGAAAACCTGCAAATTTTTCCTTAGATGGTTTCTTGTTTTCATTTTAAGCAATACTTTAATGTCTCTTTAGTTTTATGTATAAAAATGCATAGATTATATTTTATATATTTGATTATATTTACTTATTTGGTATAGATATGTGTATTATTTTTATCTTTTTCCTTTGCAGGCAAGATGTCATTTTTATTTCCTGTTTCTGCTTCTTTTCCATTTTTCAGTTAAGCATTTATAATGGTTACTTACTGGAGATATGTTATATTGTCGAAGAAAATTGAAAATATGATGTGGGAGCTGTAGATGCCCAAATCTGACGGTGCAGGGATTAATTTAAAATCCTATTGAGTCTAAAATAAAATTTGATGCTTTGTCTCCTCCTTCCCTTGTAGGGCCCTGTACTGATAGGAAGTTCACAAGGTGGGGTTAACATTGAAGATGTTGCTGCTGAGAATCCTGACGCCATTGTAATGGAACCTATTGATATAATTGAAGGCATCAAAAAGCAACAAGCTGTAACAGTATGTTACGTTCTGAAAGTTCTTTTGTTTTTAGTTAGATAATTATAATACTTAAGATAGTTAACTTTGTAAAACACTAAACAATTTAAGATAATTTCTTATTTTTTGAAGGTATTTACTGTATTTTTAAGATTTTGAAAGTGTTTACAATAGTTTTCTTGAAGATTTCTGTGTTTCTTTAAAAGACAGGATGCTTTTAAGTAGGTCCTTGTGTCATTGCTGGATCTAGAACCATTAACAGTGAATCCTTAAAGTCAGCATATGTCCAGTTGTTCTTAATAGTACCCGAAATGTCTCATTATTGTAGAAGTTGTCTGAGTCACGGTCTGTAGGAAGTCTTTCACTGTGACTAATTAATATATATGTGCCACCATTTTTTTCTAATGTATAGGTTCCCCTTTCTCACTTTTTAATTTGTTTATTTGTCAAAGAATCAGGGGTGATTATCATTGCTTTTCATAGTCTGAGTTTTGAATCCTCATTAAGTCATTTTAAATGTTCCCCAGCCCCCCTGTAAATTATATCTAGTGGTAGAGAGGCTGTCTTAACAATGTAACTCAGTAACATTTGTTTATGGTGTCTGGCTTTCTGCACTGTCCTTCCCTCCCCTTCCGCCTAGCTTCTGCTCCTTCTAAACAAAACTGTAGAATTTAATACTGTGTCTTTGAGTATTGCTTGATATTATTTTTAATGATGCTGTTGAGTTAAATTATTTGGTTTATGGACAAAAGCAAGCTGAATTATTTGCTGTAGCTTTAAACAGGGCTCATCAGTTGCTGAGAGAGCATCGCTAACATAAGCTCAGCTATTGAAGTACAGCGGTGGCCGGTGACTGGCGTAGGAATCACAGGGCAGAGGGCTTTCTCCAGTGAGACCCGTGGCTTAAATAGATGAGTGGAATAAACACGCAAAAAGCACATCTGATCTATTACAAATTATATGAGAGTGATGACTACAGAGAATTTCAGATGAGGAAGCAAATGTTTGATTTGTAAGAGCGAAGATACAGCAGGAAGGATGCATCTCAGGGCTTGACTTGGCAATGGCATAGTAGATTGGTGAAAATCATTTTGCAATCCTCAAATATTTGCTATGAAACTAATGAAATTAATGAAAATCTTTACGGTGAAATGGTACTTATTATTGTAATATTTTGTTTAACTTATAAAAGCTTTTCACCCAAACAACATTCTATTTTTTGGTCAGTGACTTATTTTTTGCTATTTGGCTCTTTATATGAATCATATTCACCCTCAAAAGATTTAAGTTTTTTCTGTTTCTGAAAATCAGGAGTATATTACATACAGCCTTTGATATTTGAAATAGAGGAGAGAATCCTTTGTAGTGTTTCTGAGCGGACTCCCATCCTGTGTGTCATTGTTTCGTAGTTTCTCAAGGAACTGATAATTTAAATTGATACTTGTTCCAGCTGGGAAGGTAGCTGGGGTAGACACTGACACACGTGTTGGAGGTCCTGGGTGTAGTGCCAGCAACACCGCAAGAGGGCTGGCCACTTGCTTCATCATGGAAATTGTAACCCAGAACTCCTGGCTTGTGACCTGGACGTTAGTGTTTAAAGTGTTCCATAGATGTTTCTGATTCAGATGTCTGATCACCTCTGTAACTCTTCTAGACAAGAGGCTCCTATGTCCTTGGGGCCTGTCAGAGTTGAGTTTTGAATGGATGAGACTGTCCTTGACTGCATTTCCTATTAGCCCAGTAGACACGCTTTGCTTTTCCTTAAAGGCAGAGTAGGGTGCTTTGCTAACTTTGATTAGTGTTAGACTATTGAGATTATCAACCTTCCATATGTAGTTCTAATAAAATATGTCTTTTTGTTATACGTACTGTTCCAGCTTTTAGTGTGTGTGCTGCCGAAGCACATGCATCCGCTTGTCAGTTTCGGTTGACTGTAGGCCTGGATAGAAGCAGTGAGGCAGCTATGAAGTGAGCGCCAGGGCTGTGGTCTAGGCTAATGGCTAGCTCTTGACCTCAGAATCATTTTCTGATATGTAAAGTAGACATGAAGCGTACCCTGTAAGATTTTGAAGCAGCAAGGTTTTTGTTGTTTAAACCTTTAGTAGCTGCTCTTTCAGTGGTTTAACTACAGTTCTCACTTATCTTTTTAAATGATAGTTTTATTTGCAATATTTTAATGCTGATTAAACATATACAAGTTACTACTGAAAAAGACAAATTACTTTCAGCTTGCAAAGAAGATGGGATTTCCTTCTAACATTGTGGACTCTGCAGCAGAAAACATGATCAAGCTTTATAACCTTTTTCTGAAGTATGACGCAACTATGGTAGAAATAAACCCAATGGTAGAAGATGCTGATGGAAAGGGTAAGCTACCTCTTCTGTCACATGATGAATGCTTGTGTCATCTGTTGTTCTTGTGTAGCAATTCATCTTCTGATGAATTGACTGGGAGCAGATGTGAAAGAAACCCATTAAAACACAAGAGTTGTGCTGTTTTGTATAGTGACCACCATTCAGTCACAGTTGTCTGGTTGAATTAATAAAAATGATGCAACTTAGAAATCCGAGGGGGCAGTCACTCAGTCACATCCCAGGGGTTCAGTAGTCACCATAGTGGATTGGACAGAAATGGAGCATTTTGACCCAGGCAGAAGGTCTTGTGGGATAGCAGTTGGTTGGAGAAATCAGGGGTATGGCAAGAGTTAGCCATGATTGGGGAAAATTAGCCATCCAAGCCTCATGCTTGGGTCCTTTCTGTGAAAAGATATTCTCAGACATGAATCATCTCAGAATTTGGAGCTACTAGAGAAGAAGGGCAGCTTGCTTGTTTCTTTATTGCTGTGAAGGGATGCCATAACCACGGCAACAGCTTACACAAGAGCCTCTCTAGGCCTCCATGCAGGGACACCCCTGACACATGCCTGGCCTCAGGGCCTTTCCTTAGCGGGTGATTCCGTAACCCCTTTCTTCTGTTCTTGACTCTAAAGCCAGCACCATGTGCTAAAGCTGACAAGTCCTGCTGCTTGCTAGGGTTGGAACATGGCCCTCTTGTTCACTTTCATCTTCAACTTTCTGTTTTCTGTGGTTTCCTTCACTGCCTCAGGTTGGCTGTCCTGAATCTTACTCTGTATCAGACTGGCTTCAAACTCAAGGTCAGCCTGCCTCTGCCTCCTGAGTGCTGGGACTAAAGGTATGCGCCACCACACCTGGCCCTGAGCTTTTTAAGAAATGTCACAAGTTAGACTTGTTAGACTCTTAGCTGGGTGGTATCTTTAATCTGGTTATTTCCTGTAACACAGGGTTTAGCCCCATTCCACTTCCTAGTGCCCCTTTTCCACTCAAATAGTTCATTTTGTGTTTTTCCTTGCTCAGCTTGCTCCTTTTTCTTACAGATTTGTGTAAGAGCGACCACTAATAATAACACAACTAAGTCAATAATACTGGTTTGAGATTTCTTCTGACAATATAATTAATGTAAAACATTTCCCTTTAGTTTCAGGCAGACTTTTTGGACAAGAGCAAAAAGCAGAAACATTGTTCACCAAAACCTCACAGAACAGTCTCTAAGACACATACTAAAATTCTTCTCTAAAACCTCTTTAGCCAGGCCCCCATAGTTCAAATCCCCCTCAGCACTATGTTCTTCTATGCTTCTAATAGTATGGCCTATTAAGACCCACTTAAAGTATTCAATTGCTTTTCTAATTCAAAGTCCCAAAATTCACAATTCTCCAACAAAAGCATGATCAGGTCTGTCCCAAGCAATACCCAACTCCTGGTCCTAAGTTCTGTAAATTCTGTTGTAGTTATGGTTTTATTGCTGTGAAGAGACACTGTGGCCATGGCAACTCTTTTTTTCTTCTTCTGATTCTTTTTTAAAATTGGATATTTTACTTTACATTTCAAATGTTATCTCCTTTCCTGGTTTCCCCTCTGCAAACCCCCTATCCCATCCCCCTCTTACCCTGCTTCTATGAGGGTGCTCCACCACCCACCCACCCCCCCCCTCCTGCCTCACTGCCCCAGCATTCCTCTACACTGGGACATCAAGCCTTTACAGGACCAAGGGCCTCCCCATCCATTGATGCCAGATAAGGCCCCTCCAGCTCCTTCAGTCCTTCCCCTAACTCCTCCACAGGGGTCCCTGTGATCAGTCCAATGGTTGGCTTCAAGCATCTGCATCTGTATTGGTCATGCTCTGGCAGAGCCTCCTAGGAGACAGCTGTATCAGGCTCCTGTGAACCAGCACTTGGCATCAGCAATAGTGCGTGGGTTTGGTGTCTGCATGTGGGATGGATCCCTAGGTGGGGCAGGCTCTGGATGGCCTTTTTTCAGTCTCTGCTCCACTCTTTTTGTCCCTGTGTTTCCTTTAGAGACAGGAGCAATTTCTGGGTGAAAATTTGGAGATGGGTGAGTGGGTCCATCCCTCAACTGGGGGCCCATGTCTAACCTCTGAATTGGTCTTGACAGGTTCTCCCTCCCCTTTGTTGGGCATTTTAGCTAATGTCATCCCCATTGGGTCCTGGGAGCCTCTTGCTTTCCTGGCATCTGGGACGTTTTGGTGGCTATCCCCAGTTCCCCATCCCCCATTGCGACATACCTCTGTATATCATCCAGTCTCCTCCCACACCTGACCCCGCCCCCCCTTTTCTCCTCCTCTTCCTCTTTTCCTTCCAAGTTCCTCCAACCGTCGATCTCCTGTGAGTACTTTGTACTCCCTTCTAAGAAGGACTCAAGGATCCATACTTTGGTCTTCCTTTTTCTTAAGCTTCATATGGTCTGAGAGTTGTGTCTTGGGTATTCCGAGCTTTTGGGCTAATATCCACTTAATCAGTGAGTACATCCCATGTGTGTTCTTTTGTGATTGGGTTACCTCACTCAGGATGATATTTTCTAGTTCCATCCATTTGCCTGAGAGTTTCATGAAGTCATTGTTTTTAATAGCTGAGTAGTATTCCATTGAATAAATGTACCACATTTTCTGTATCCATTCCTCTGTTCAGGGACATCTGGGTTCTTTCCAGCTTCTGGCTATATAGTGGAGCCCGTGTCTTTTTTATATGTTGGGGCATCTTTTGGGTATATGCCCAAGAGAGGTATAGCTGGGTCCTCAGGTAGTTCAATGTCCAATTTTCTGAGGAACCTCCAGACTGATTCTCAGAATGGTTGTACCAGTCTGCAATCCCACCAACAATGAGGAGGTTCTTTCTCCATATCCTCGCCAGCATCTTTCTGTCACCTGAGTTTTGATTCAGCTATTCCATCTGGTGGGAGGTGGAACCCATGGCTACTTCTTAGTAAAGGAACCATTCCATTGGGCTGAGCTACAGGTTCAGGGGTTCAGCCCATTCTCATGGAGGCATGCCGACAGACATAGTGCTAGACAGGAGCTGGGAGTCCTAGATGTTGGTCTGCAGGGAGCAGTCTTGTTATGTATTTTGCCATCAGTTAGCAGTGGGTTTTATCTTCAAGCTGATGATGAAGAAATGGTGTTTTGCCTAATTTGTTCAGTTCTTTAATTCCTACTAATGTGTGTTTTCATGTTTGTTGAACATGTTTTCTGTTTTGGAGTTTTCTGTTGATGTTCGTTGTTACAACTATTAACTTTCTCTGGCTGATAAAAATGACCATAACTCTAAGTGACTTTTCCCTTTTGTAGTTGGACACTAGAAGTTCAAAATCATTATCCAGTACATTCCAGGTGTGAGCAGGGCTGTGTGCTTTCAGAGGCTACAATGAAGAACCTGTGCTTTGAGTTCTCCCCTCCTTTCTCTTCTGCGTATAGCTCTAGTCTTCTGCCTTCCTCTTGTAAGGATGCTTATGGTACCTGTAATCTAGGATAATACCCGATGTCAGCATCTTTATCACATCTGGAGAAACTACCATGCCAAGTAATAGTGTCTATGAATTTATAATTTCCGTGCTGTAGTACCCAAGAGGGATTAGTTTTCCTACTACTTTGGTGATTTCTGGATGTTTTCATAGCAATTTTTAATATCACTCAAAAATTCAAACAATGTAATATGAAGTATTTACTCTTCCTTAAAAGTCTTCCTCTCTGCCCTCATCTAGTCTGATTCTGACTGCATTTTTGTTTGTCTTTTTAAAAAACTATTCAATTTTAAGGAAAATGTTAGAAAACATGTTCTTTTTTTTTTTTTTTTTGACTTAGGCCATTTTGTGTCTTTTGCATGCCCATCAGAATTTTTCTTTCTTTTTTTATTAACTTGAGTATTTCTTATTTACATTTCGAATGTTATTCCCTTTCCCAGTTTCCGGGCCAACATCGCCCTAACCCTCCCCTTCCCTTTCCTATGAGTGTTCCCTCCCCATCCTCCCCCATTACCGCCTCCCCCAACAATCACGCCTCACTGGGGGTTCAGTCTTTGGCAGGACCAAGGGCTTCCCTTCCACTGGTGCCTTTTACTTAGATATTCATTGCTACCTATGAGGTTGGAGTCCAGGTCTGTCCATGTATAGTCTTTTGGGTAGTGGCTTAGTCCCTGTGCTCTGGTTGCTTGGCATTGTTGTTCATATGGGGTCTCAAGCCCATCAAGCTCTTTCCAGTTCTTTTCTCTGATTCCTTCAACGGGGTCCTGTTCTCAGTTCAGTGGTTTGCTGCTGGCATTCACCTATTTATTTGCTGTATTCTTGCTGTGTCTCCCAGGAGAAATCTACATCCGGTTCCTGTGGCCTGCACTTCTTTGCTTCATCCATCTTATCTAATTTGGGTGGCTGTATATGTATGGCCACATGTGGCAGGCTCTGAATGGGTGTTCTTCTGCCTCTGTTTTAAACTTTGCCTCCCTATTCCCTCCCAAGGGTTTTCTTGTTCCCCTTTTAAAGAAGGAGTAAAGCATTCACACTTTGGTCATACTTCTTGAGTTTCATGTGTTCTGTGCATCTAGGGCAATTCAAGCATTTGGGCTAATAGCCACTTATCAATGAGTGCATACCACGTATGTCTTTCTGTGATTGGGTTAGCTCACTCAGGATGATATATTCCAGTTCCAACTATTTGCCTATGAATTTCATAAAGTCGTTGTTTTTGATAGCTGAGTACTATTCCATTTTGTAGTTGTACCACATTTTCTGTATCCATTCCTCTGTTGACGGGCATCTGTGTTCTTTCCAGCTTCTGGCTATTATAAATAAGGCTGGCAATGAACATAGTGGAGCATGTGTCTTTTTATATGTTGGGGCATTTTGGGTATATGCCCAAGAGAGAGGTATAGCTGATCCTCAGGCAGTTCAATGTCCAATTTTCTGAGAAAAACCAGACTGATTTCCAATGGTTGTACCAGTCTGCAATCCCACCAACAATGGAGGAGTGTTCTCTTCCACATCCTCACAGCATTTGCTGTCACCTGAGCTTTTGATCTAGCCATTCTCACTGGTGTGAGGTGATATCTCAGGGTTGTTTTGATTTGCATTTCCCTTATGACTAAAGATGTTGAACATTTCTTTAGGTGTTTCTCAGCCATTCAGCATTCCTCAGCTGTGAATTCTTTGTTTAGCTCTGAATCCCATTTTTTTTTTTTTTTGGGGTATAATGCTTTTCTCGTATTTTCTTTTCTTTTTTTTTTATTATCTTGAGTATTTCCTATTTACATTTCAAGTGTTATTCCCTTTCCCGGTATCCTGGCAAACATCCCCCTAACCTCTTCCCCTCCCCTTCTTTATGGGTGTTCCTCCCATCCTCCCCCATTGCTGGCCCTCCCCCACAGTCTAGTCTACTGGGGTTCAGTCTTTAGCAGACCCAGGGCTTCCTCCATCAACAGGTGCTCTTACTAGGATATTCATTATACCTAAGGAGGTCAGATCCAGGAGTCAGTCCATGGCTAGTCTTTAGGTAGTGGCTTAGTTGTTGGCATTGTTGTACATATGTCTCACGCCCTCAGCTCCTTTCCAGTTCTTCTCTGATAAACTAGCCCTCAGTTCAGTGTTTGCTGCTGCATTTACTTTTTATGACAAAAAGATGCCGAACATTTTTAGGTTTTCAGCCATTCAGCATCCTCAGCTGTGAATTCTATATTTTGAACCCATTACTTTAATAGGTTTGTCTCATGTCAACTCTAGAGTTCTTTCAACATTTTGATATAATCCTCTATCCGTTGTAGGATTGGTAAACATCTTCCAAATCATTGCTGCCATGCTTCTGTCTTCACAATGCCCTTGCCTTGTGTAGAAGCTTCTGCAGCCTTCATGAGATCCCATTTATGATTCCTGATCTTGTACATGTTACTTCTGTGTTTATTTGTAAATTTCTCCAGCATGTCAGAACATCCTCTTTTCTTTCTATTAGCTGTGTGTTGTAGTTTTCTGTGAGTTCTTAACTAACTTAGACTTGGAATTGAAGGCTACGTAACCGAAATCGAAGCATTGA